>NC_090655.1:82532446-82832446 GCF_040937935.1 Hyperolius riggenbachi
TGCGTGTGTCTGTCTGTGTGTGTGTGTCTGTCTCTCTCTGTGTGTCTGTGTCTCTCTCGCTCTCTCTCTTGCTCTTTCTCTTGCTCTCTCTCTCTCTCTCTCTCTCTCTCTCTCTCTCTGTGTGTGCGCGTGTGTCTGTCTCTGTGTGTGTGTCTCTCTCTCTCTCTGTCTCTCAATGTGTGCCTGTCTCTCGCTCTGTCTTGTGTGCCTGTCTCTCGCTCTGTCTGTGTGCTCGTCTCTCGCTCTGTCTCTCTCTCTCGCTCTGTCTCTCTCTCTCTCTCTCTCTCGTCTATCTGTCTGTCTCTGTGTGTGTGTGTGTGTGTGTGTGTGTGTGTGTGTGTGTGTGTGTGTGTGTGTGTGTGTGTGTGTGTGTGTGTGTGTGTGTGTGCGTGTCTGTCTCTGTGTGTGTGTGTGTCTCTCTCTCTCTCTCTGTCTCTCTGTCTCTCTCTCTCTCTCTCTGTCTCTCTGTCTCTCTCTCTCTCTCTCTCTCTCTCTGTGTCTCTCTCTCTCTCTCTCTCTCTGTGTCTCTCTCTCTCTCTCTCTCTCTGTGTCTCTCTCTCTCTCTGTGTGTGTGTCTCTCTCTCTCTCTCTCTCTCTCTCTCTCTCTCTCTCTCTCTCTCTCTCTCTCTCTGTGTCTCTCTCTGTGTCTCCCTCTCTGTCAATGTGTGCATGTCTCTCGCTCTGTGTGCTCGTCTCTCGCTCTGTCTGTCTCTCTCTCGTCTGTCTATGTCTGTCTCTGTTTTATCTCCGTGTGTCTGTCTGTGTCTGTCTCTCTCTGTTTCTCTCTGCGTATTTGTCTCCCTCTGTATGTCTGTCTGTGTTTGTGTGTGTCTATCTCTCTGTTGATGTGTGTCTGTTTCTGTGTTAATCACTCTGTTTGTCTCTGTGTCTCTGTCTCTGTCTCTCTCTCTCTCTCTCTCTCTCTCTCTCTCTCTCTCTCTCTCTCTCTCTCTCTCTCTCTCTCTCGAACCCCCCCCCCCCCTCCCCCTGTATGTGTCTGTCTCTGTGTGTATCTGTCTCTCTTTTTTTTTTGCAAAGGTGTCTCTGTGTGTGAATGTGTGTCTGTCTGTCTCTCTAGATGCTGCAACATATTTGATAAACTTGATATTGTTTACCAATACATTCTGATCAGTCGGCAGCAGAATTCACTTCCCCATCAGCAGGCAAACCGATCTTTCGGATCAGATCGTTAGGATGCCATATTTATTTCCTTGTAAACATTACCAGTTTCCTGGAATCCTGTTGATCTCTTTGGCTGCAGTGGTGTCTGAAACACATGCCTGAAACAAGCTAATCCAGTCGGAAACATCGGATCTGCTTGCTTGTTCAGAGTCTATGTATAAAGGTATTTGGGACCAGAGAATCAGCAGGACTGCCAATTAACTAGTATTGTTTAAAAGAAAATAAATGTCACCCTCTATATTCTTCTCACTTCTGGTGTGGTTTAAGGTTCCATCACCTATGAAATTGGAACTTATTATTAAAACCACTCAAAACTGTTTGGTAAGCATCAGACAACCACCTACCCGGGAGAGGCAGGGAAAATTGTTTTCTCCAGCTTCTGTTCTGGGACAAAGGGGGAAAGAGGCTCCCAGAAGTAGGTAAAATTGAGTTAAAAACAGCTAAAAATAGAGGTGGCTTACCTCAATAAGTTCATATAAATATGAATTTGCACAGGCAACAAGTTTTGTGGGTCTGCGCCCACTTCCTCAGGCCAAATAAAGTGCCAGAGTTGTATCAGAGCGCCTCTGTTCTTCTTTTTAAAGTGAACCTGAGACGAGAAGTGTCTCAGGTCCATACTTGGGGCTCTGTAAAGGCTGCTTGTCCCTCACCATCTCCCTTGGTAACTCCTGTCACCCACAATTGTCCCCGAAAGCCTGGCCAAGTTGCGCAAGTACGGCCAGGCGCATTCACCTGCCGTGCTCATGTGGGCGGGAGCGCACTGGGCCGCACATGCATGACTCAGCCAGGCTTTCGGGGACAATTGCTGGTGACAGGAGGCGGCGAGGGACGAGCAGCCCCAGGTAAGTATGGTAACAGAGACTCTTCTCGTCTCTGGTACACGTTAAGGGTGTTGGTTGCCCTACCTTGCTGTTGGAACAGTATTTCTGTCAGCTGACCACCTATGACCATAACTGGTGTGATCCTGAGGTTGAGGTCCAGCAGCAAGCTGTCACATCACAGTGGTTATCATTTACAGAAGTGCAGTTGTGTTTTGCTCTTTGATAGCCAATCAGTTTTTTTTTTTTTTTTGTTCTGCCGTGTGAATTAAAGAACAAAATAATCTTTGTGCTGTGTAGGGTATCCTTTTAGTCATTTGTTTCCTCCTTGTCAGCCATTTTACATAAGTGTTTACGGACAGTCATCCGAGTCTTCAATTATATTAAATCAGGGTTGCCTTGTGTTGATACCATCCGGAACGTGAGGCCATGTGCTGTATATTTCCTGTGGCAGTAAAACATGCATGGCCAGGCTAACAGGTTCAGCAGGTCTCCGGTCCCGTGTACATAAGTATTTGTTTTGAATGAAGTGTGTTATGAACACGGATGTATTACTAAGCTCTCACAACTTGAGATATCATGTTACCATAGTAACTGCTATCTCGTGGGAGTTCCTGCCCACAAGTTTGCGTTGATATACTGCTATGGTCCACTATTCCCGACACTACCCCCAACATAAGGTCTGATCATCTTACGTACAACTCAGAAACTGATCAGGCTGCTTGATACTGTTCAGGTGTAAGCTCAGATCTTTATGGTTATCCTACAGCAAATGTGTAGAAGGCTGCATGATGGGAAACTGATGGCAGGTCTGTATACTGTGTAAGCTTTCCCACATGCGGCTTTCCTCGGTACGTCTTCAGGAACAAGCACAGCTGTTCTCAGGGCTGTGGAATCAGTACAAAAATACTCTGACTCTGTTTATGAAACCACCAACTCCAGGTACTCAAAAAGTGCTCTGACTGGTTCATGCGGACATCTGAGGAGGCCTGTTGTTTCTGTTACCTCAAATGCTGAACACTGACAGCTTTCAAATGCAGTGTTGTATAGCCAAGTTGTTTGTAAGCGGTTAACAGCGTTTGTAAAAGTGTTTGCGTTAGAAAGCTTTTTAATGGCCCAGAGGATTATGGTCCATTTCCTGTCCTCTCTGCCTTGAGAATTGTGGTCCACTTCCTGTCAGCTGCATATCTCCAGGACACCTTGAAAGGACAACCAGGTTATTTATTGGAAGGCCACTGCTAATGGCTTTTATTGTTGTTTGGTGAACACTGACTACTCCAGACGCCACATGCGTCTTCTGATAACCGTAACACTTTTGAAAACTATCGTCAATGCTGTCAAACACAAAAACGCTCCCATTACAACCTGTTGGAAGCGGTAGAAATGGTGCAATTAAATGGCAATAAAAACCACTGCCAGTCATCTGTGTGAACCAGCTCTTATTATTACTTTGGATTCATTTCTTATCAGCCTCTATAAATCTGCTACATATATTGCTCTTTGATATTTGGGGGACTGCACAAATATCAGTTAAAATGGCTGAACAATCCGCCCATGTAGGTCAGCCTATCTGGGCACTTGTCCTTAGCAGTCCTTATCTATTTTCCTAGTTTCATGTCACTGTGTTTGTACAGTTTCCAAACAAGAGCCTTATCAGTCAGCCCTTGGCCCTGTTCCTGGGAGCCATTTTCCTGTGAAGCTAAACAAATAAACAGTCTCTGCACCACAGAAGTCACACCAGGCAGTTGCAACATCATGCGGGAAGCCGAGAAAATAAAACCCGCCCTGCATGTAGATGTACAGATAAAGCTGATGTGTGACACATAGGGGAAGACGTTGGATGCATGCAGTTCGCATGGTGTGTTTTATAGCAGATCATATATTTATAAGGATCACTCATCTGTTTTCCAGGCAGAATACTGAACTGTTATTCACCCATGAAGGCAGATCAGAGCCTGGGCAGCAATCCAAATACGGATTATGCAGATACGGTAATAAGACCAGCAAGTACTCTAAAAATCCATTTGAACTTTTTGGTCACGTGACCTTTGGCTTCTGGATCCCACAGAGAAAGTTGTGCAGCGGATGATCTGTATTGCTGGTGGCTGTCTCATGAATGACTCATAATCTGAAGGTTATGCTCTCAGACCATTGAGAGACGGAAGAGTCATGTTCACAGCCACCCTGAACATTTTAGCAGCCAACTATAATGTCCTGTGTTGTGTAGCTTAGTACCACCTACAAACATTTAGTACCAATGCCTGGATATCCCTAGACATCCCCTACACCTTCTGCCCATGCCTCCTGGTGGTGGAGCGGACACAATCAGCCAGGATAGAGAGGAACAGGAGGGTCTTTGCTGCATGGAAACACAATAGCAACTGCTCTAAAAAAAACACAAAGGGACCTTTTACTCTTCTCTTGAGTAGAGTCCTCTGCATAGGATGAACCTGAAGCAAGAATACTAGCCGCCTGGCAGTCCTGCTGATCTTTCTGGCTTCAATAGTGTTTGAATCACACACCTGAAACAAGCAGTGGGTGGTTGGGGGTTTCCCTGCTGCAAGAGCTTTTTCAGTTATGCCCCCTACCCCCCCCCCCCCCCCCCCCCAAAAAAAAATGCACACCAAGAAGTGGAGTAATGCTGGTGCTGGGTATCCCGTAGCAATCCGAATCCAAGAATCTAAAAGGGAATCCGCACACAGATTTCTTAAGGAACAATTAAGTTTATTGTCCCAATGCACACATATACAATTATGATTCGTCCAATCCGACGATCGTTTCGGGGCCAGATAGGTGCCCTTTGTCAAGGCACAAACAGACTAAGGTCACCAGTTATTCTTTCATAACCATATCATACGGTAATAAATCACTGGTTGATCTGTTAAAATCTGGTGTGTTTTTATATTAATTATATTCATAAACAAGCTTTTATGGACATTTAAATTTTGCCGCCCCAAAATGGTAGTTTCGGATGATAGTTGTTGCAATGACTCTGCTACACTCAATACTAAGCTGCCTTTTCTGCTCCCTGGAAGTAGTAGTCCACAATAGCCAGTCCGCCTGCCTACTCGCATTGCTGCACTTTTCGGAAGCCCTCACTTGCAGTGCTGTCAGTGATATGAGCATGCATGCATGTACTATGTCCTGGAGACTGCTGGGAGCGTCGACAGGGCAGCAGAGGGCTTCTGAACTGCTCAGGCGCATGCACAGCGATGTAAACTGTGCAGGAGCAGCAACCACTGCAGACTGCTACCTCCGCGACATAGATGGTGACCAGGGGAGGGGCGGTGCCTAGTCCAGACACTTTACACAGGACTTGGAGGCAATCGGAAAGGGGGGGCACAGTCCAAGTCACAGCAACTTTATGCTGATAAATAAGTAATTTTATTCAGTTTTCCTGGCTATCCTTTAATGACATCAGGAGACAGCTGAACATGTTTAGATTGACATGTTTACTCTGAATCTATAAAGAAAAGCAATGCTTCTCTATCCTCCCAGGGAATAAGAAGCTTCTGAAATCATTGCATCATCAGGCTCAATATACAAGTGATCTGGGCAGGCTTGATGCTCCTTTGTCTTCCCTGTCACAAAGCCATTAGAAGCTTTCTCTTACCTATCTGCTGCTGTCAGTGGCTGCTTGACCTGAGCTGTATGGCAGGACCTGGTTAATCATTAAGAAGTTAGCCCACATTTGTATGTTATCTCAGACAGCACAGCTTGAGAGGAAGACAATATACAGAAAAGGACATTGGGTTCAGATTAGACATAAAGGCTTGAGTAACATCTGGCATAATAAAAACACCTCCTATCTAGAAAGCAAAAAATGTGCATGTTCCTCTGTAGCACCTCCCTGATTAGTAAGTGTAATTACTGTTCAGGATAGGATGGATTCGATATATCTGTCCATATTGAGATATTAAAGAGACTCCGTAACAAAAATTGCATCCTGTTTTTTATCATCCTACAAGTTCCAAAAGCTATTCTAATGTGTTCTGGCTCACTGCAGCACTTTCTGCTATCACAGTCTCTGTAATAAATCAATGTATCTTTCCCTTGTCAGACTTGTCAGCCTGTGTCTGGAAGGCTGCCAAGTTCTTCAGTGTTGTGGTTCTGCTATGAATTTCCCTGTCCAGGCCCTTCTATGCACACTGCCTGTGTATTATTTAGATTAGGGCAGCTTCTCTCTTCTCTCTTATCTTTTACAAGCTGGATAAATCGTCCTCTGAGCTGGCTGGGCTTTCACATGCTGGGGAATTACAGACAAGGGCAAAGCTGTTTGCAGGAGAAAAAAGAGCAGCCTGAAACTTCAGTGCATGAGAACTGCAGGGAGAAAGAAACACACAAATGATCTCTTGACATTCAAAAGGAAGGCTGTATACAGCCTGCTTGTGTATGGTTGTATTTTCTATGTGTGGACATACTGTACATCAACCTACTTCCTGTTTTGGTGGCCATTTTGTTTGTTTATAAACAAACTTTTTAAAACTGTTTTTAACCACTTTTAATGCGGCGAGGAGCGGCGAAATTGTGACAGAGGGTAATAGGAGATGTCCCCTAACGCACTGGTATGTTTACTTTTGTGCGATTTTAACAATACACATTCTCTTTAAGGCTACGTTCACAGTGGTGCTTTGCTGCAAATGTGCCACCTATGTGGCGCTCACAGTGCGGCAGGTTTGTTGCTGGGTAATGGCTTGCGGCAAAATGTGCGTGGTAACAGTGAAGAATACTTTTCATTGACTGTATGCTTCACTGTACACGGCACAATACAAAGATAACCCACGACAGTGCTTTCTCAATCCTTAGCAGTTCTGCCAGGGCTGCGGAATAGGTACAAAAATCACCTGACTCCTCATTTTATGAAACCTCCAACTTCAGGTGGCCCAAAATTTCCCTGGTTTCTGCTTTCACAGGGAACGCAACACAACTCCCACTGTGAGCCTAGCCTAAAGGAAAACTTAGCAATGTTGGATTTATAGCATAGCATCCATATCTTCTGTACAGAGTATAATACTTTAGGCCATGGACCCGCAACAAGCATGCAGATCAGATGTCAATGACAAAACTGACAAGATTAGCTGCATGCGTGTTTCAGGTGTGTGAATTAGACTTTACTGACCAGAAAGATCAGCAGGACTTCCAGGCAACTGGTAGTAAAAGGAAATTAAGATGACCGCTTCCATATGTCTCACACCTAGAAATAGATTGGGATTGTGTGGGAGGGTGTTTAGTGTTTTACCTACAGATGAAAATGCCTAAAATCTGATTTGTTTTCTGCCCTTTGTTGACAAGGACTACTGAATATTAAGACATTTTGCAGCTGATAAGGCCAAAACCTGTTCATTCAGTTATGCATCAGATGTTCCTCTTAGTGAGTGCCTAATTCAGTAACCTTCATAAAGTAGTTATTTAACATAAAGCAGATTTTATGTAAGATTTCAGTTAGCAGCATAGTTCAGGAAGCCTGTATAGCAGCTAAACTGACACTTCTAGCAGTGAAGAGCCAAGAGTGATTTCTGCATGTGGGAGATTATTATGAGGTAAACCACTGATAACCGTTCTTCCTGTCTCTTAGCTGTGTCAGTGGTGAGAGTTCTGACATGGCTGCTCTGCACATCCTCCCACCATAGCAGTGTGCAGGGCGACCTAACTTACTCTGGTAGATTATTCCCCTTTATCCTGGTAGCAGGAGGAGTAAAGTTTAATTCCCAGTTTAGAAAATACTTGTACCAACTCATAGATCCTCATTTTCTCACTCCTGCCAGCTCACTACCTGTCAGTCTGAGACTCCCCCCCCCCCCCCCCCCCCCCCCCCATGGCTAGGTGGACAGGTGAATGTCCCTCTGCTGACATCCGGGATATCAATCTCTATTGGGCAGACATGGCGCTGCTGAGGGAGGAGATTGAGGATGTTTAATTTGTACTTTCCCTATTCCTTTTGCAAAAACTGCAATTTTCGTAATTGGCAAAGTTATTTTAAATTATTTTAAAAACAAAATCTTGTCTGAGATTCTTGCCAAGCAGTTTATAGTGCCACCCCCTAGCCTGCCTCTGGTCTTGGTGCTGGGTGGTTGTTTTGGTCCCATTCAGTGTAATTGGATGAGATCGTACTGAACATTCAATCCACTAAAATGCTGTTAATCTGATTTCTTTCTTTTTTTATGAACTTTTGTGCTCACTGCATTGGACATGCCGTATACTGTTATTTGAAAGGTCTTATAGGATTTACCGGGGACATGTCTGGGAGGTCTGGTCACTAGAATTCTAAAGTGATATCACAAATCATTTAGGTTCTTATTTCATCAGAAAGGTTCTGTAAGTGAAATGTTCCTGGTTTTTATAGGTTTTTCTTTTTTAAAAAAATGCAAAAAGAAATCACCAAATGTGTTTAAGTTGGAATTTTTCTGTTTGTCATTTGTGGTTGGAGTTGTTTCATTAGTAGTTGTCAAGTAATAGGCTAATTTTATTGGTTCGTCTAGCTACAAACTAATGACAAAATCACAGAGAAGATGATTTAAAAGAAAAAAATCAGCAGATCTGGAGCACCAATAGTGCAATATGTCAAACCAACTGGTCAAAAGAGTAAATATGAGAATATACTCACACAGGTCAGTAGGCAGGTGGGGAGATTAGACCCGACCTCACTTGGTTTAAAAATGTTACTCTCCATAGATGTAGAAAAACAAGTGGTAACACTTCTCCACCAAGGATGGACACTCAGGATAAACCGTTGTTCTAAACGGAGGTGCCAGATAAGAATAAAATAGTTAAAAAACATTTTAAAAAGGGGGGAGGTAGTGGTGGTCCTACCTATCACAAGTAGAAACACTATCAGTTATTCACTAAAAAATATCTGTATTCAAATAGACTCCAAAGTAATAGCAACGCGTTTCATGGGCAACATCCCGCTTCATAAGGCAGTATATGGAACTTGTAAAGATCCAGCCAGGTATGAGCACCTCTGGTTAGGAGGAGAAAAATAGGGTCGGCCTGAGCTCAGCTGAGAATATCCCCTTGATGGGCAAAATATTACTACTTCGTTATATAGCGCCATTTTCCGCAACGCTGTACAGAGTATATAGTCACTATATATTGTCTCTTAACTGTCCCTTAAGGTGCCCATACACTCGTCAGATTGGCAGCAGATAGATTCAGTTTGAAATCTATTGAAATTCGATCTGATGGCATTTTTTTGCCATCAGATTTCCATTAAGGCCAATGCAAACTGATAAGCAATCTCATCAGATCGACCTAAATTTTCCACCCTGCAAGTTCGATGGAAATCCATCGAAATCGATCGAAATCGGCCGTCGATCGGTCGATTGGCCAACCGATTTGCAATCGATCGATCGGGGTCGATCGGTCGGCCAGAAAATCGGCTGAGTGTATGGGCTGCTTTAGAGGTGCTCCCAATCTAATCCCTACCATAGCCATGTATTCATCCATAGTCTAGGGCTGATTAATTTTAAGGGAAAGCCAAATAACTTATCTGTATGTTTTTTGGGATGTGGGAGGAAAATGGAGTGGCTGTAGGAAACCCATGCAGGCACGGGGAGAACGTACAAGCTCTGTGCAGATAGTACCCTGCTATCCACTACGACACTGGGCTGTCCATAGATTCATCTTTAGATTCAGCAGATAGGAGATGATTTCCTCATTGGCTTTGAAACCATCCTTGGTTGAGGCTTGGGTGACTGCTCTACACTAGTATGTGGCTCTCATGATGTCATCTTCTGCAGTGGAGCTGTGCCTCCAGGTTTTACAGTCACTTTGCTTTTGTTTATATTTGCATGGTGGTTATCCCCAGATTTTAGCATGGTATCTGTATTACATGACACTGTGGTTTAGGAAGCTAAGAGATAATTAGTAGTTGGGAAATCCAGGTTGAAGGCACACACCTCTCATATCCTGGTATGTGTAAACCGCAGGCACGCCCGTAGACTTGCAGAAACAACAATAATACCTGTGAGGTGTTACATTCTTTCTGACCTGCCGTCAACTCAGCCTCGTGGAATGATCCGCCTGGTGAGTTTCTTCTGTTCTGTTTTTAAGGCCCAGCCAGGGTTTTATGCAGTAATAATTAAGGCTTGGTTCACACGGATGGTTAAGCAGCACAGTCACCAAGTGGTAACATCTTGTTTAACTGCTAATCTTCTGAGAATATACAGGTTTCCGGGTGCTTGTTGGATGCTGTTAACAAGCAAGTAGATGGGTGACCACTTGCATGTCCATGTCCATGTTCTTGCTCATGAAGAGGTGTTTGAGACCATTCAAGCAAACCTGTAATTAAAAAATAAAATCAAAATCATGCTTACCTCGATAATCTCCCTCCCAACTGGCCGTTCCAGCACTGGGATCGCCGAAGCTCAGGGTCACTCTATAGTAAAAGAACGAGCACGTCTGCACTGTGCAGGCGTAGGTTGCGGTTTGGTTGTCAAGCTGTTGTTGACATTCTCTGGGGGTTTCAGCGCTTTAAAGGGGGCCTCCACCCTAGGTAGAAACTTTCTTCCACTACAGATACACTTTTACAATAATACTCAGGGTATACTTTTACAATAATACTCAGGGTAATTTACAATAATACTCAGGGTAATACAATAATACTCATTAGGAACTACCGAGGGTGTTTCCTTGCTGTTTTTTTTTTTTCTTTCGAGAGCAATGCTTCTTAACAATTTGATAGCTTTTACCCCTTTATGAATAACTGTATTGGGTACTGTTGGTAAAACAATCTCAACCACCCCTTGCGTTATACCTGTGTTAGGTGTACTGTATTATGTCGGTAGAGGGGTTATGAGGCTGAAGACAGAGGATGTGGCCTGTTCTGCTTTGGTGGGTGATCGCAGCCACAGGTGGTTGCTTTCTAGCCAGTCCATTTTATTGCTGATAACAGATGGGTTAATAGTGTCTCATATTCCTGCAGTCATGACCCATTCTGGGTATTGGAGCCGGTGCGGTGTGACTCTGATGTCTATGGGCACCTTCAGTCAACAACAAAAAGTGTCCTCCTGCCATATATCAGATGTCCAGATAGGCACCATGTTTTCTAGAGTGCTAAACTTTCTCCCTGCAGGCAAATCACTATTGTGGGCTGGCCCCTGTCTCTTGACTTTCACTAATGGAGCTGGAGCAGGATATGTGATCCTGGCACTACGCCTCTGAAGCTGAACACACTGAGGTGTAGGTTTCAGCCAGAAAGCCATTGAGATCCAAGGATAAAATGCTGTTCTGGCTGTACATGCCCAGGGGATCAGATCATGCCCCTTCAGCTCTGCGCCCTACATCAGGCCCAGACTCGGTAATGTAGAAGCTGCAGTGACACTTTTACTGCTGCCTTTTAATTTTACCTTAACTCCAATTTCCTTGATGATGTGTTGTGCCTGAGGGAGTGAGTGGTGCAATGCTGAGTGTTTCTCCTGCCAAATGATTATATTCAACATTCAGGACGGCTAAGGTGGTTTTCCTGGAAAGGATAGGGTTGTTTGTTGCCATGAACATGAGTGCATAATATAACGCTTTATCTTTCATTGCCAGTATTTTCTTATGTTGGCAGCTTTGAGAATTTCCTTATGTTTTTTTTGTTTTTGTTTTGTGTGTGTTTGGTTTGCAGTGAGGCCCATATCATGTGATTGACTTAGTTGGGGTGGTTTCTGTTTACCAAATACCAGACTAGACAGACCCCGCCTGCTTTATCAAGGCAGCATCAAGCGATGACACTTTGTTTATTCCCATCAGGCCAGTAGAGGCGTGGCCACTGTCTTCTGGTAATGTCCTTTGGATCTAAAGGCCCATACTCACGAGGGACTTTTGTCGCCTCAACACGCGGCGCGCGCGTGTTGCGGCGACAGGTCGCCCGTGAGTATGGGCCGTCGCACGCGCGCGCACCCCGAACTGTCGCCCGCCGCTCATGTCGCCATGCGATTGAAAGTTTCAATCGCATGGCGACAGTCGCCGCCGCACCTCCCCCGCAACTGTCGCTAGCGACAGCAACCTCCATTGTATCAAATGGAGCTTCCGGCGGGGGGAGGAGGAACGTCGGCGACAGCTTCCGCCTCGCCACTGGTCCCTCTTCCGCGTGTGTACGCGGAGGGACCTGGCGAGAAGCTGTCGCCGGCCTGTCGCCCACACGCTCACGTGTGCTGGCGACAGGCAACATTTGCAGCCCGTGAGTACGGGCCATAATGGCCCATACTCACGAGTGACATTTGTCGCCGCAACACGCGGCGCGCGTGTTGCGGCGACAGGTCGCCCGTGAGTATGGGCCGCCGCACGCGCGCGCACCCCGAACTGTCGCCCGCCGCTCTTGTCGCCATGCGATTGAAAGTTTCAATCGCATGGCGACAGTCGCCGCCGCACCTCCCCCGCAACTGTCGCTAGTCCGCGTGAGTACGCGGACTAGCGACAGCAACCTCCATTGTATCAAATGGAGCTTCCGGCGGGGGGAGGAGGAACGTCGGCGACAGCTTCCGCCTCGCCGCTGGTCCCTCTTCCGCGTGTGTACGCGGAGGGACCTGGCGAGAAGCTGTCGCCGGCCTGTCGCCCACACGCTCACGTGTGCTGGCGACAGGCAACATTTGCAGCCCGTGAGTACGGGCCTTAAGGGCTACTGAGCCCCTTGCAGATGCATCATTGAGGACCATTCCAACAAAAAAAAAAAAAAGGAAGCAGCTAAAATCTGTCAGAACCGACAGGTTTTGGACTAGTCCATCTCCTCATGGGGGATCCCTGGGTTTTCTTTATTTTCAGAGGCATTTCTTGAACATCAGTTGCTAAGTCTAACTGCCCGAAATAGTGTGCAAACATATAGGGAGGCTGGCTGGTATCTTACTATTTTGGCAGTTAAACTGCGGTTCAGAAAATGCCTTTGTAAATAAGAAAATCCTGAGAATACCCCATGAGGAGATAGACTAGTCCAAAACCTGTCGGTTCTGACAGATTTTAACTGCTTGCTATTTTTTACTGAAGTGGTCCTTTAATGCAGCTAAATAGCAGAATTTGTAATACCATGCATTACGTGAGATGTGCCTTCATGAAATAGATTTCCAGCACCTGGCAGGTGTACCTGAGCAGCGGATGCGTGGTGCATTCACTGCCTGTAGCTGCCCATGTGCAATAAGACCTAAGGAGGAATTGAACACGCTTAATGGTAGGGCTGTTAACAAACATCAACAGTCAAAAGCCTCATGATTTAAAAGGTTGTGGAAAAAGTAATATGCCAAACTTCATTCATATTCCATAAATACAAGTACCAATAGAAAAACTAAAAACATCTAAAAGTTGTAGCACCCCAGACGCTCAACACACCCACTCTCACATCACATTCACACCACACCTTTAGGTACCGGTACCTAGAGATCTAACCGGCTTTCAAGAAGTGGGGGAAACAGGAGTGTGTAGTTGCAGCGGCTGCCAGTACAGCTCAGTAGAAATCGCAGGACTGCAGTGACTCGCATGACCTCTCTAGTTGTCATCAGCAAATTCTATGTACACCATGAAACAGAGATGTCAATGTCCTACTTGCTCCAAAGTGCAAAGAGGATCCATCCATTTGATGCACTTGGAGGGCAGCGTTACCCTATTGCCAGTCCACCATGGTAGGTAATCACTTGTCCAGGACAATTTGAGGCAGGCTGCCGGGGTGCTTCCTATTCGGACGCGAGGTAAGCCCTGCCCATCGGGGCTTACCGCACGTAAGCATCAAGCAGATGGATGGACCCTCTTTGAACTTTGTGAGCGGTGTGGTGCAGTTTCAGGAAGTCCTTTATGTATCCAGGGCCCAAATTGTGTAGGGATTTGAGTGTCAGCAGTCCAATCTTGAAGAGTATTCTCATCTCATATGTAGTTTGTTTATGCACAATGAAATGTTGTAGGTTGAAACACAGAACTAAATCTCCCTTTCCCTCTCTGTTTTTCAGGCGTTCAAGCCCCTAGTTGGAAAAGGTGCATACAACTCAATTACTGCAATAGAATTTTTAGTGGAGAGACATCTGGAGTTTGCAACTGAAGATAGTGCCTTTCAGCCCTATCAGGTAAGCAATCTGGATAGAGGATAATGTATTCTGTTCTGCCTGTGTTGCTGTGCCCTAGGAGGGGGATCGGTTGGCTGGGGGAACCTTTCAGGTAATAAGCTTGTTTATGGTGCTGGTTCTAAATGGAAAGTAAGACAAACATATGATTTATGGTCTCCAGGCTGTTTAAAGCTTTCCAGGGGATGGGTGGCAGAAAGGAACTACTCATTTATCACCCTGTGACAGATGGATAAGATTAGCAGGAGGATTAAGTTTGTCCCAGAAACTCTGCAGAGGCTCTGGCTGAAAAGAGCAAGTCTAACCTATGCAGGTTGAACCTTATTCTTAATGATTACGGGATAAAAAAAAAGGCTACATTCACAATTTGCTTTACCTGGAAGAGCAACTAATCCCATTTAAAACTGCATATGAACAGCTCTGCATTCTGTGCAGGAGTTAAGGTAGCCATACACTGTTCGATTTGCCATCAGATTCGACCAACAGATAGATCCCTCTCTAATCGAATCTGATCAGAGAGGGATCGTATGGCTGCCTTTACTGCAAACAGATTGTGAATCGATTTCAGCCTGAAACCGATCACAATCTGCTGAGCTGCCGCTGTCGCCCCCCCCCCCCCCCCCCCCCCCGCATACGTTACCTGAAGCCTGGTCCAGGGCATCTTCTCCGCATCGGCTCCCGGCTGGAATCTTCTCCGCATCTGGCATAACTTTCTGTCACTCCAGTGACAGCGGAAGTTCAAATAGAGCGCCCTCTATTTGTACTTCCGCTGTCACTGCAGTGACACAGGACGTTATGCCAGATGCCGGGATGCGGAAGCTGATGTGGAGAAGATGCCAGCCGGGAGGTAATGCGGAGAAGATGCTGGGAGCCAGCTTCAGGTAATGCATGCCTGCGTCGGTCGCACGCCGCTAGCGATGCGCTCCTTACCCACGGCGATCGACGGGACCGATCTATTTTGGGCTGAAATAGATCGAAAATTAGCGTGTTGCGTGAACGATTTGACAGCAGAGTCAATCCCAGTGATCGAATCTGCTGTCGATCGGCGGGTAAGCGGTATGGCCAGCTTTAGCATCTTTATGATTGGAAAATAAATGAAGTAGGTGAAGTGAGAAGCACCTTGGCATGTGGAGGTGTGCCTCAATCCCGTCCCAGTGTCTCTTGGGACCACTGTAGTCAAGAAGATAAATGGATCGGCACCACCGAGTTATGATCAAGGCTCTTTTATTGAGCACAGCAGTAACAGACGCTGTTTCAGGCTAGCAAGCCCTTTCTCAAATGAAGCAGTTTGAGAAAGGGCTTGCTAGCCCGAAACAGCGTCTGTTACTGCTGTGCTCAATAAAAGAGCCTTGATCATAACTTGGTGGTGCCGATCCATTTATCTTCTTGGAAAATAAATGATACCTGGCTAAATGCAAGCTTTGTTCTATGCGATCGGCCATCTTCGACAAAAGATCGAAAAACTGCTATTTATGTGTTCACTGGACAGGAAGGCAGCTGTGCCCTAGAATATTTTTTCCCCATGCTCAAAACCAGTTATTTTCACCTGTGACTCCCTAGAATTACCATTAAAGGACGACTGAAGGGAGAGTTATATGGAGGCTGCCGTATTTATTTCCTTTTAAGCAGTACCAGTTGCCTGGCAGCGGAGCTGGCCTATTTGGCTGCAGTAGTGTCTGAAACACACACCTGAAACAAGCATATGGCTATTTGACAGAAACCCCTGATCTGCTGCATGCTTGTTCAGGGTCTATGACTAAAAATATTGGAGGCAGAAGATTAGCAGGGTAGCCAGGAAACTGGTATTGCTTAAAAGGAAATAATATGGCAGTCTACTTATACTGATCACTTCAGTTGTCTTTTAAAGTGCACCTCTAGTGTAAGATAAAAAAAAAAGGTAAAACTTAGCTCATGGTGTAAAGTTATAATGTTCAAGCGCATTCGGGGCTTCGATAAGACTTATTACAAACAGAATGTGGGGATTGGACATTATAACTTTACTAGTAAAAAGGCCCGCCCGTTAAAAAACGGGCGCTAGGTCACAGCCGCTACCCCCCGCAATACGCGCACATACGTGTCCTGCTTGCTCGATCCTCACCACTGTCTGAAGTGTATGCACACAGGGAGCTGCTTGCTTGGCAGTTGGAAAAAGCTGTTATTTCCCACAATGCAATGAGAACCTCTCTGAACCACAGACAGCAAACTCTCAGATCCGGCCCTGTGTCCTAACTGCCCTGGCTGCGCACATGCTCAGTACAAAAAAGCCAGGGACACACAACCATTCAGTTGATGACGCAGACACTTGCATTTTATTGTAAAGGATACCATTAGGTATGTATTAGCTTTTTAGCTTACATCAAAGGTGCGCTTTAGTTTAACAAAAATAAATAATTTTAATACCTAGTCAGTTTTACCGTTAACTGAAAAACTGACCAACACATTGGTAGTTTGATGCTTGCAAGGGATCAGACCAAAGAATATTTAAATAGATGTGCGAGGAGCTTAACATCTAGAATCTCGATAGCCAGTGTTGTATATCTTTGAAGTCCAGGCATTGACCACTTCCTGCACAGCAGACTGTCTGTGCTATAGGCTGCAATATTCTTTGCCTTCTCCTTAAAAATTTGAACAGTGCAGATGATGTAATCAAAATTAACCCATTGACCTCGAAACAAAGCCCTTCTGTTCTTCTGTGTCTGGTGATATGATCAAAATGTCAAGCTTTATAGCTAATTACAAATAAAACAATAGTGTTTTAACACTGATATAGTAGAACCCAACTGCACTATATATTCATAGCTCGTTAATAGCCAGATGGAAATGTATTCTTCCTTATATCAGAAATATAAATAGGGTAATTTGACAGCTGAAACTTTAGTAAATAGTTTAGATTCTCTTTTTTTTTTTTTTTTTTGTGACGTTCTGTATTTTCTAGCTAGACTTTTATTGCTGCTTCTATAAATGTGTAAGCTCTTGGATATTGATTTGTATAGCTATGCAGTACAACGTACTGGAAATTGAATCTGCCATTCACTGAGATTGTGTGAACTGTCTTGGCTGTATATTCTGTGTACCACTACGTACGTCAGTAAAGCTTACTGATAATGTGTGAGGTTATGCAGTGTGCTGTTACATAAGCCCTGGTGATAGCATAGTGTAAAGGCCAGTCACAAGTAATTTGGAGGAGCTGCAGCATTCTTCCTCCCATCTGGTTTGGTGTAATGTAGCTCATAGCATGAGGTCATCCTAAGTGGAGATAATGATCCTGGGCTATGAAAGAAACTTACTTTTGTGTTTGTTTTTTTGCTCTGCTTTCGCTCAGTTGCATAGATTTTCCCCTTTCATTTGTTGACAAAGAATCAAATGTAGAGCTGGCGCAGTGTATTAGTTTTGGGTGCATGACAGGTGATTAGGCGAATCATCGTAAGTACAAGTCCAAGTCAGCGCACCAAACTTTGCCTCTGACGCAGACCACCAGGGTTCAAATCTTGGCTCTTCTGGATTGGTGAGCCAGCACCTATTCAGTAAGGAGACCTTAGGCAAAACTCCCTAACACTGTTAAGGTCTATAGAGCGCGCCCTAGTGGCTGCAGTTATGGCGCTTTGAGTCCGCTAGGAGAAAAGCGCAATATACCTTATATACTAGTTTATAAGCCTAATTTTCCAGCACAAAAAAAAGTGCTGAAACGTTACACCACGGCTTATATGCGAGTCAGTGGAGCAGAACAGATGGTGGAGCAGGTTTTGTTACTGGCAGAGGTGTGTAAGGATTGTGCACTAGTGATCCTGCTCTTGTCAGCTGGCTCTTTGCTGTGTCCGTGCCCCCCATCCCCAGCAGGATGGTGTACAGAGTTTGTTGCTCAAGACTACCTGTGTCCCCGGCTTGTGGAGAGTGTCAGCGGTGCAATGGTCAGGGATCCTTCCTGCGTGACATTCGCTGTGTCTCATATCTATGACGCCACCATCTAGTGGCGTCTTAAAACAAAGCTGTATCATCCTTGGGGCACATCTGGCTATGGGGAGGGGGAGTGACTTGTACTGGAGGCACATCTGGCTACTGTGGAGGGCTTATATATATGAGTCAATAACTTTTTCCTGGTTTCTGAGGGAAAAGTTGGTACCTTGGCTTATATGCGGGTCGGCTTATATGTGAGTATATACCGTAAATGTTCTGTGTCTTGTATTATGCCATAATATACATGTAAATCCAACAATTGTTTTGGGGACCGCACAGTGTCAAGACATGTTGATAAAGGAGGACCCTCTGAGGCCTCTGAAACAATTATCGATTTTCATGTGGATTATGGCACAATAAAGGGGTGCTTTATCAAAGTTTGGTGTGCTGACAATACTATTTATTCAGTGTCCACAAAAGTGGTGCTCTAAGACTGTTCCTGCCAATCACAGAGCACCATCATTCAGAAACAGGCTTATCAGTCTGCCAACAGTGCGTACACACTTGCTACTGTCGGCTGAACGTCCGCCCAGCGGGAGGGGCTGATGGACCCGTTGTTGGCGGAAGTAGTGCGTGTGTACGCACCTTTACTCTAGGTTCTCTTAAGCATAGGATTTGTTCAGACATGCACAGGCATGTCCTTCAGTCTGGTATCTGTAGCAGTGATTGATTGCAAAGTCTCGAACACACATTTTTTTTCAAACACTGTATGGGCATGTCAAAAATGGCTACTATACAGGCCTGATGCATGAAGTGCTGGTAATCTTGCCGTGCAGAGCAGTATTACAAGTACTAATGCCAGCAGAGTACCACGCATTGCTCAATGAACACCCACGTTACCTATTTGGCTCTGGACCCAGTGAAGGCTTATTTTGTGATCCCAGACTGAGCAAGTTTGAAAAATGCGTTTTATTTGCATTTATGAGACAAGACAACATTTATATTGCACTTTTCTCCTGGTAGGCTCAAAGCGTCAGTGCTGCAGCCACTAGGAAGCACTCTATAGGTAGTAGCAGTGTTAAGGAGTCTAGCCCAGGGACTCCTTACTGGATAGGTGTTGGCTTGCTGAACCGGAAGAGCCACGATTTGAACCCTGGTCTCCTGTGTCCGAGGCAGAGCCCTTAAACGGTACACTACTCACTACTTTCTGAGGTTACTATGATTTGATAACTAGCTGAAATATTTTGTTGTGTACATATAATACACATTAGTTGGCCTGGATCCTAATCCAGCTTTTGGAGCAGTTGCTATTTGTTGTACCTGCTTTGTTGACGTAGGTTGAGCAGCTGTAGCGTGGCATCCTGTGCGTGTGATACTATATCAGGGAGGAAAGTCCTGCTGTCCAGCAGTAATTCCCGATGAAGGTGTCGCATTTTTTTTTTTTCATAAATGAAATATTCCTTGAAGGCCGAGTTATTTCAGTAAGCAGTGCTGAGTACACTCTGCTTCAGTGATGAGTAATCCCGTTTAGCTTGTATATCATTCAGCAACTGCTGCTGCCAAATCCATTCCCATTCAAGGCCTTGGACTTTACAAACAAGCACATGCACTTCATCACCCAGATAAGGGAGATTGCAACACTGCTAACAAACTTCTGAAAGGATAAGGGTGGTTATGCGGTTATGTCAGCAGCTACAGGATCTGACAGCCGGCCAGTGCGTGTAGGTTATGGGTGACTAAGGTCCGTACACACACATAATTGAGATTTGATCTCTTGGGCAATGGTTTGGCGAGCCTATGGAGAGGGCGGGGTGAGTAGTAACATTAGGCTCGGCCAAGACTATCCACCAATCCGGATCTGTAGCTGACACATCGGGGCAGATCAGGGACTGCCATACACTATTCTAACCATCTAGCTAGAACATTAAGTTTGTGTGTAGGACCTAAAGCTAGCCTAATCCAGCTATCGATTGAGCATCATCTATTGAGTTTGATCTTGCAGTAGTTATCAGTTTATGACCGTCCCCACTTTGTCTTGATCAGATGTTGGCAGATAATCTCCTGTGAGTATAGGTGTCCTCCAAGCATGTAGGATCCCTAAGTGACTGGATAGTGTACTGGTTAAGGGCTCTGCCTGTGACACAGGAGACCTGGATCAAATCTCACCTCTTCTTGTTATAGTCTACTGCAGATCAAAATAACTAAAGATTTGATACTTGCATGGCGCTTACTCCAGCCCCATAAGCTTGAGTCCCACGCAGTCCTCCCGCGGTCAGCTGTTCAGCTGCGATCAGCCCTGGTAACAGCTCAGTCGCATCCAGTCTGGGTCTGCTGTGCATATGCTGAAGGTGCTGAGTACATCCCTCTTGTAGCAACAGTATACCAGAGCGGCATCTCCATTCAGTGCTGCCCCAAGAATTGATCTCAGTCCTGATGGACGACACTAATGGTGCATGTGTACACCCCTACTATGATACTGACCCTCTACTTTCATGTGTCAAGCATCGTCCTCTCTAGTCTGACTGCCCTGTTGACTTCTGTGTAATGTAACCTTAAAGAGACACTGAAGCGAAAAAAAATTATGATATTATGATTTGTATGTGTAGTACAGCTAAGAAATAAAACATTAAAGGGGGCCCAAAGTGAGAGGAATATGGAAGCTGTCATTTATTTCCTTTTGAACAATTTACAATGTTTGGCTGTCCTGTTGATCCTCTGCTTCTAATAGCCATAGATATAGCCACAGTGATGGCTAACCTTGGCACACCAGCTGTGGTGGAACTACAAGTCCCATGAGGCATTGCAATACTCTTTTTTAGCTCTAAGCATAACTTGGGGACGCAGAGGCATAATTGGATTTCTAGTTTTGTCACAGCTGGTTTGCCATCACTGCTATAGACCCTAAACAAGCATGTTTCTGACTGGATTAGCTTGTTTCAGCTGTGTGATGTGATATAGCAGCCTCCATATCGTGCTTGCTTCAGGTTCGCTAGGTGTATTTGGGCTACTTATGCATCAGGCTTCATTTGGCTGACCAGAGACTCCCAGACTTGCACACCGCTCATATTCTGTGACATTGTTTTATCAAAGTAGATAAATGTTTTGTCTCCCTCTCCTCTAGCTGCCAGACTCTTCTCATTTGTGAAGCGTCTGCTCATCATATAAAGGGCATAATGGGGAATACCTGTTCAAACATTGCCTCATAAAGCAAATGCAAACGTGGTAGCCTAAAGGGAAAAGAAAAACTGAAGGCTGTCTGCCCAAAGGCTCAATAATCCTAATGAATTGGATTAGCTCCCAATAGCGTGAGAGGAAACTAGGCTGTTTTGTCTCTGTTTAGAATCCTCCCTTCAGTTCAGAGTGATCTCCACCCTTGGCACGCATGCATGTTTTTTTTTTTATTCTCAAATTAAACATAAGCATGTGTGTTGTGCTCAGCAACCGCTCTTGTTCTCTGTCAGTATGAGCTGTGTGTAGATTTCCTGCCAAGAACATGTTCTGCACATGCTAACAAAGATTCTACATGCATGGAATGAGCAAGGCAAATTCTAATAGCGTGCAGGTTTGTGTAAAAACCTACCCGTGTGGTATGTTTTCCGGAGCGGACAAAAACAGATTCACGGATTGCAATGTTAAAAATATCGTCCGACTTGACTTGCACTTAGGACTGATCCATTTGATATGGTCCGGAAAACTGAGCGGAGAGTATGAACTTTGCACTTTTTTTCCCCATAGAGTGGATCCCCACAGAGGCAATAGAAGCCAATGTAACATATATCATCCATTCCCTCACAGAACTATGCATGTAAATCAGGGGTCTCAAACTCACGGCCCGCGGGCCATTTGCGGCCTTCGATACAATATTTTGTGGCCCTCGCCAGCAAAAGCTTCCTTATAGTTCGCTTCAGTGCTCCCAAGTAATCCGCCGCACCCCCGCCACTAAACGAGGGTTGCAGAGCCCCCAAATTACCCGGGGGGCAATCCGCCGGCATTTCCTGGAAGGGGCAGAGCTTTCAGCTCTCTCTGTGAAGGAAGAGTGAGAGGGGCGGGCAGAGGCGGCAATGCACCGCGATTGACGTCAGGAGGGGCAGAGCTGAAAGCTCTGCCCCTTCCAGGAAATGCCGGCGGATTGCCCCCCGGGCGGTTTGGGGGCTCTGCAGCCCTCGTTTTGCGGCGGGAACACGGTGGATTACTTGTAATAGGAGCACTGAAGCGAACTATAATGTAAAGTAGGCAAAATAGTGTGAATTTGATTTTGAAATAAAAATCAATGCAGGGGGGGGGGGGGGGGGGAGTGTGGGGGCTTAAGGCGACGGATGCTGCTGATTGTGAAATCCCTTATGCGGCCAAGCCTCATCCTGATTTTGCCTCTTGCGGCCCCCAGGTAAATTGAGTTTGAGACCCCTGATGTAAATCATATTCCAAAGTATATTGCCTACTTCCTTCTCCTCCCCTCAGCGCCATCTTTGAGGACTTCCTGTTTATTGAGCAGGACTACAAACATGATTACCAAGCTGTTTTTCAATGTGGAGGACCTGATATTGACTCTGCAGGAGCTCCCAGAGCTCTATGACAAACTATATCCTGGGTACAATGACCAGCATTATTATCCATACCCTATTTGCATAATAAGGTAATTACAGAATACTGTAATTACATAGTACATTATCCAGGCCTTATAAAATTAACATATTGCTTGGTATAGCACAACCACTTCCTTTTCCCTTCCTATCAAACCAAACACAATATTATAATAAACACGCCATTTAAAAGTACATGTGTTTACCATATGTTTAAACGGACTGGGAACGTGTGCTACAAGTGGCAAAAAATTGTGAAAAACTGATCAGTTTTCTAAAACGCTAGCTGGTGCAGGAAGAGAGAGGCTAAGATTGCCTCTGACCCCTCTCACCCTGCTCACTTCAGCGGAGCTGGGTTGTCGGCATATGCGTTGGAAGTCTTATCTGTGTGTATATAGTTGATTGATTAGAGAATTTAGCTTGTTCAGCATTGGGTTTATGTGGGCTTTAAAGCTAGTACACACCATACAATATTCTGTTAGATTTACCTGCCAGATAGATTTTTTTTTTTTCCAACATGTTGGAAATTTTTTTTTATTGAATTGGCTCTACGGGCCCTTTTCCACAGCTGGCTGAACGGCGAGCAGTTGCCAGGCAGCAGCACGCATTTGTGAGAGTTCGACAGTTTTTTTAACTGCCTGTCAACTGCTCGTGGAAAAGGGCTCTTGATGAAACCCTGAGTTGCTCTGCAGAGGCCTCCAGAATGCTATATTGTCCCAGACAAAATTATACATTGCATATCTGCTGATACAGTGGGCGACAAAAGCCTGGTGCTGCTAGCCGTTTCCCCCATACTACTCATTTTACATGATCTATACCTTGTAAGTATCTAGAAATTTAAAATAAAAAATGCACAATTAATCTAGTAGCAAATTAGCATTTTTAAGACACTATCATATTTTAGAGTCATTAAATTACAATCACCATGCATTCTCACTGAAGGTATCATAATCCATTGTCTTCTTTTTTTTGTGGTTGTTAAAAGTTGTTGAATCTTCTCTGTAATCTGAACAGTTCAGCAAACTGCCTCTTGGCACATAATAATGGGTGTAATAAACTATACAGCAACCACATAACCCTCCCTTTATTATATGCTTGTGGAGCTATTACTGTGATCACTTGATTATTGGCCTGTCTGCAATTTCTTTTTATGGCCGTTATATTTTGGGTGAAAGGATATGAGTAAGTGCTGATAGAGAGCTGATTTTAAAGTAAACCTTGCGTGTGATCGTGGAATTCTAATGCCTGAAGTGGCTGAATGGTGTTAAGGGCTCTGTCTCTGACGCAGGCGACCTGGGTTCGAATCTCAGCTCTGCCTGTTCAGTAAGCCAGCACCTATTGAGTAGGAGACCTTGGGCAAGCCTCCCTAACGCTGCTACTGCCTATAGAGCGCATCCTAGTGGCTGCAGCTCTGGTGCTTTGAGTACGCCAGGAGAAATGCTCTGTGTCTGTGTTTTGAATCCATGTTCCTGCCCACAGTCCCGGGAAGGCACTGATAGGAATGCTGCTCACCCCCCCCCCCCCCCCCTTCAGTTACTGCAGATGGGTATCTGACTGTCTTGTGACCAGCTATCACCTGCCTTTCATAGCTTAGATTAAAACATTGACTGTATTGAAAGTAAATCAAACTGGGCCATCAGAGGGCTTCAGGCTATGTTTAAGTACCGCAACAATCACTTCCTTTTTCATACCAAACACCTAGGTCTTTTTAAGACATATTCCATACAGTCTTTGTTGAGTGTTACAGGGGTGTATATATAACTTACTGGACTTCCTCCAGTTCTCTCAACCTCCCCCCACCTTCTTTTAATATCTTGAAAGATTTACAAAAAATAACCCTAGTAAAATGATCCCGACCCCCAGAATATTTCAGTTGCAGTCAACCTTCTCCAACTGCATATCTGTAATAAAAAAAAAGAGCCCGTGGGAGTACTTGCCTCGAGAGGGGGACGCTGTGGATCCTAAAGAGGCTTCCCCTTCCTCCTCAGTAGAGGAGATCCAACACTGGGACTCCACGAAGACCTTGGCCGCTTGTCAGTGTGCACACATGCACAGTAGCGGCTCTCTGCTTCGGGCTCCACTGGAAATAGCCGAACCCCAAGTGGAAAACCGCTACTGTGCAATGGTGTATATTAGTGCCACTCTGTGTCCAGGGGAGCCAGCGCTGGATTCACTCTACTGAGGAGGAAGGGGGAAGCCTCTTTAGGATTCAAAAGCTTTCCCCTCCTGAGGTAAGTATACCCCCAGGGGCACTTTTTATTATTACAGATTCTCAGAGTTACAGATTGCCCAGCATGCTCATGGTGAACCAGAACTCCTAGGAGCGTGTAAAGGACTGAAATAGATCATAAAGCTTCCTTACTAAAAACAGAAGTTTCTTAAAACAGAAGGTATTTGCGATGATTCAGGTTGAAGTGAGCGTATGAGGTCTCCCACAATGCATCACTGCTGAATATGCAAATCATCCTTTCTTGTCCCTGATAGCTAAACACACCTCCAGAACCGTTGGAATGCAACAACGTGTCGGCTTGTTAATATTACTGTTGATTAGCTTGAGACTGTTTGTCACACACATCCTCATAACAATAAACCTGCATGTTTTCCAAGTCAGGCATTTATGTTGCCTTGTTGCTGCTGCAGTCCTCTGACAGAGGTCATCTCATGCCTGCACATCAAAGCCCTCTCAGATAGGAGTGCCCAGCTGAAGTAATAAGGAAACCGGCCACAGAGCATTCGCTATTGTACACCATCAAATGTTTCTTTGTGTCTATGGAGCAAGTGCTAACAGTCGGGAATTGTTTTGTTTGTGTTTCCTTGTGCATACTAATGTCCCTGGCATTCAGATGCTATTTTTATACAAAGGCTCTGATTCAATAACGCTTTCTCATAGCAATATTCCCTCATCATCTAAATATATATTCAGCACCTAGTGAGTGGAAAAACTATTAGTAGGTTAAATTGTGTACAGGCTTAGGCCTGGGACCCACTACAGTCGCGGCAAAGCGGCAGCGGCTTACCAAATTGCAGAACTGCTGCAATTTTACTGCAGTTCTCAGAGCAATCGCCGTTTGGCTACTGAAGCCACTGATGCACTCACTCCAGGATGACTGCCTAATTGCTGCAAGCAGCGTTTTGTGATCGCTTCACAACCGCAATGTTGCTAGTGTGACCACCCCCATAGGGGCTTTACTGGTGTAGTGCTTTGCCAACTGCCAAGAATCGGCATGCACTCAGGCTTATTGATCACTTCTGATCATCTTGGTTAGAAATCTAATGTGCGCAGAAGTGTTGCCCAATCTTCCCCTGGATCACCTCGCCCAATGTTGTGTAGCCCCTGTGGAGGGGACATCAAAGTAACTTCCAATGGCGTGGCAACGCTTGGTTGTTTGCCATGCCCCTCTCCTCTCCTAGAGCAGAACATGTTGCTTGGGTAGGAGCCAAACGGTGGGCCTATACACAACAATCTTTACAGACAGTTTTGGATAAGTCTGTTGTATCAAGCTTATGGAAAATAATAAACTTAAATCAATATGGAGCAGCTTAAGTCCTGGAACCCAGTACAAATCGCTAGCATTTTCAATCAGCGTTTGTAAGTGACGTCATGACCGTTTTTCGGCGATTTTGGTAGTAATTTTTTTTCAAAGTGTAAGCTTTTTGCCAGGGATTGTGATAGCGATTAGTGGTTTTAATTCTGATTGGTCCTTTCAATTTATTATAATTTTTTTTTTTTTTACAGTTTGCAGCAATTTTGAATCGCACACAATTCACTATGTATAGTGACTGACTGATTTGCCAGCACTTCAATACTTTGTTGAAGCGCAAACGCTCCCAAAATGCTGCATGGCCTGCGATCGCAATCACTACTGTGGAATTTGTTACATTTATTCACATTGGCAGAGCGTTTAGGGAACTCGCTGGCTGATAGATGCCTGCTCACAGCCTTAAACTCGCTCCGGGCCTCCTTCTGCCCTTACTCGGAACTCCACTCCTGTCTCAAATTCTAAACCAAAGGCAGCAGCCTTACCACTACGCTATCCAGCTGACCATAGTGAAAGATTGCATATTTACTATACAGTTTTCTCCCCAGGCTCTTTTAGCCGGGTGCTCCACCCAGCTAGTTTTGGTGACCACCCGGCTGTTATCAGCTCACCTCCTCCTATGCTGTAAGCAGAGTTGCACACAGAAGCACCGGCTCTGCATTCTCTCATCTTGCCCCACCCGGCTACATTTTCATGCCACCCGGCTCGAAAAAAATTCTGGGGAGAACACTGCTATAACAGGTGTGCCTAAACGTGAACTTCAATAAAGGTAAATAAAAAAAAATAGCTATTTCTACTTCTGATACCCAGTCTTCATCTCTTGATCATTTTTGAGATTCTGCTAGCTTTTGCAGCTTTGCTTTCTGCTTCAGTAGAATGAGCCATATCACTCACATTATTGTGTTTGGTTTGTTTTCTGATGCATTTAGTTGTACTTCCTGTTTGTGTTCTGTGTTGCTGGCTGCACTTGCATTACACCCTGCCCTGGTTTTCAGTGTTTGCTTCCAGTGACTCATAAGCCTTCCTTTTCCGTATTCTCCTGTATGGAAGCAGTGAGTGATCCCTGGCATTTCCAGCCTGTACACTTCCTGTTACCCTGCACACTATGCCCAGCAAGACTAGTGTCCTACATTCCTCCCTGACTGCCGCCTGTTATTGTATTAGCTTGTTTTATGGCTTCGATCTCTCTACTAAACGTTAGCAATATTTTTTGCTGTGTCCCTGAAATATGAATAGGTCTGCAGCAAGAAATGTTAATCAGTTCTGCTATTCATCCTCTTGTTGAAATGGCCAGACTGCATGCTGTGGGTAACCTAATATATGCAGCGGCACATTATAGTCTGTATAAATATCTTTAGTTTATTTCCTGAGTGTACAGCTCAGTGTTGCAGACCTTAAATAACCTCACATTTTCCAACCAGACTCCGGCTATTACTGCTTCAGCCTTTTGTGTGACAAGCAAGATGGAACGTAGCTGTTTCCTGGAACTGGAGGCTGATAGCAGCTTCCTAGCTCTGTGGAAGCATTTCCACAAGGACTGCTCAAACCAGCGTTCTCTATTTCTCTATATCTCTGAAGAGACTCGAGGTAAGGCCCATAATATACAACTTGCAGTGATGCCCAGCAGCGTTCTTCATCATTTCAGGCAGTATTTCCCCATACAAGCAGTCTGTCTCTTCCAATGAACGAATTGGGCTCTTTGGAGAGAGAAAAGGAGAGAACAAGTATGAATGAGCTGCCGGTTATTGTGACCGTGCGTAACAGCGATTGATTAGGGATAGTTTTCAGGGGGACACCTGTATGCGCTTCAAAACCGAACCCAAAATGATCTTAAAGGACCACTATCTCGAAAAAAGCAGGCAGTTAAAATCTGACAAAACCGACAGGTTTTGGGACAGTCCATCTCCTCGTGGGGGATTCCCAGGGTTTTCTTTGTTTTCAAAAGCGTTTCCTGAACAGCAGTTGCACAGTCTAACTGACAAAATAATGTGCGAGTAGGGAAACTGGCTGGTATCTTACTATTTTGGCAGTTAAACTGCTGTTAAGGAAAAGCTGTTTAAAACAAAGAAAACCCTAAGAATCCCCCGTGAGGAGATTGACTGGCCCAAAACCCATCGGTTCTGTCACATTTTAACTGCCTACTTTTTTCATGACAGTAGTCCGTTCATCACTGTGGAAGACCTACGTTTCACATGTTTTTATAGAGGAACTGTAACAACGTATTGCAGAATGCAGTAATGCAGGATGCAATGCCCATTTTTACTGTAAATATCCTGGCTTCAGTATCAGAAACACTTCCTGTAGATATATATTGCCATGTAGCTCCGCCCTCCCACTGAGGCTTAGCTTAGGCATGTTATGCGGAATTCTCCCCACCAGATCTTTCTGGGAGACCAGAGTTATTTTCTACTGCCTTCAGAACTCTCATCAAACATTCCACAGAGATCACCTGCCAGTGTTAGATGTTGCTGCCTATGATACATTTCAGAAAGTAAATCAGGGAGAGGAGAGATTTTACAATGGGCAAATACTGAACATTTTTGATTAATTATTGATTATTTTGAGTACCGTTCCTCTTAAAGGGTCTTTAGTATGTTTCAGTCCCTCACTGTAGAAGTGGCTGACACATGCTATCATTGTAGTAGGAAAGATCTATTGGACTAGGTTAAAAAAAAACTTGTCCATTTATTAACGTGGTAACAGACATGAACATTTTGCTTGTAGTTGATAGGCAACAAGCACTTTAAGCCAGGTTGCTCTCTGCAGACCAGCCCATACACTGTGCAGACCAATATCTGAAGAAACTGTGCCTTTGTCAGCCTTGATCAGGAGATGAAGTGATGTGCAGATGTAGCAGTGAATTGGGTTTCTCCATTCATCACGGGGAACTGAAAAGAATATTGAGAGGAGTAGATCAGCAGCACATTGCTGACTCATTATTATGTTGTGTCCTCTGTAAGGAAACTAACCATGTCTCACACAGAGAAAACTGACAACCAACACAGGATCTGTAATTTTTCATGTGTATTTTTGATCCTTTGGCCTGGATTTAATTCCCCTCCAGTACATGATTGCAGTGTTTGGTGGTTTTATGGTCTTCTGCTTGTGACGTGACTGCATTGCCGTATAAAGCTGTAATTACAAAGCTGTGACAGCTGTATCTACATAGCCGGCAATGTTACAGTTAACACAGCTGAGTGAATTAGTATTTATGAAGACAAACGCCCTGAAGCTACCCCTCTGTTTCTACTTGTTTGCAGATTAAAAGGACAGCAGAGAAAAAAAAAAAGTTCTGAGCAATTGAGTTGAACAGTAAACAAGAGAACTCTGTGGAAGGTCATATGTTCCGTGTGCGGCGGATCTGCTAATGTAAATAATGAGCTGTGCACCAAGGATTAGCGCCAGCCTGAGCTATTCTCAGTCGGCACTCTGAGGTGAATTTGCAGGTATTACTGAAACCCGCCCATTAGTTGCTGTCCCCAGTGGACTGCTGTCTAGACAGACATGGCTCACGTTTGTTAAGCTGCACATTTACATTTACTCACAGACATAAGAAGATCATTGCCCAGTCCTGCTGATGATCCTTATGGGTTTCTGTTAGCTCACTAAAGCGCTGGCAATGCATTGTGGGTGGTGGGGGGGGGGGGGGGATTGCTGGTGTTCTGGTTTGGATGGAAGAATGCATTACCTCAGGGTATGTGTGCCTAGATTGCAAGAGCAGCTGAAAACCGATACAAGCTTGTACAGGCATCTTGTAGTGACTCTGCTGGGGCAGTGGCTGAGCCTGTTTTCCTCAGTGATGAGTACAGGCTGCCGTTGAAGGTAGTCATCCTTTATCTAGTCATCCTGTGATGTGCACAGTTTCACCTTATTGTGGAGGAAGCGTCCCAGAGGTGGTGATCTATGGGAGAAATGGCAGCTAGCTGGTTTGAATATGTTGTGTCATGCATATTTTTGGTTATCTAGTATGAACTGTACATGTGTCATAGCTTTTTATGAATGAAGTCTGGTTTGTGAGAAACCACTAGTGCTTCCTTTCTAGGCCACATTGTTGCTGGAAACACTGAAAAACACCAGTGTGGGAATGGCACAGTGCTGTCTGGTACTTGCTGGTGGTTTCACTAACGCTGGTAGGCATTTTCTGTTGACTCCCCAGGCTGTTGAGCAGATTCTTTGGCTTTAGCTTAATTTGGGTTATAAACCTGGAACAAGCATGCAGTTAGTTCTGTCAGGGGCATATTAATACAGCTTGATGGGCAGAATCGTTCCTTTTGAGTGTATTGGATTGCATTAGAGGCAGAAGATCATCAAACACGTGGAGGAGCAGAATTGTCCACAGCTATCAGTAATTAAATCTCCCATATTCTTCTTGTTTCAAAATTCCTTTCAAGACTTGGCACTCTCCACTTCCTCTTCCTGTTGTCTGCAAAACAGAGGGCACAGTTCTTGTCATCTGTGGTGCTTTTACTTGCTTGCAGCCAGAAAGAACTGACAGGGCGGAGTTCCAAGTGACTTTAAAGGCCTTTCACTGTTGTAGGCCCCACATTTTCTGAGTACACTCAAAGTAAGGTGTAAAAAAAAAAAAAAAAAAAAAAAAAAAAAAAAAAGCTTACAAGAATGTTGTAGTATCTGTAATTTGGCTGCCGTATCAGCTTGCAAACATTACAATCCCTGACAGGTTTGACATGTAGGTTATGAGGGGACATGTCTGAGATTCCCTCCTCTGCAGGTGGGTTAAGGACTTTCTCTCCAACAGAACTCAACGGGTCAAGCTTGGTAGTCGCATCTCCAGCGAAAGAACCACCAACGTCGGTGCTCCGCAGGGCTGCGTGCTGTCCCCTCTCCTGTTCTCTCTGTACACGAACAACTGCACCTCGGCCTCAGACTCCGTCAAAGTTATCAAATTCGCAGATGATACCACGCTTATCGGCCTCATCGACAGAAACGGGGAGGACAATTACCGAAACGAAGTTGCGAGGATCTTTAACTGGTGCAAGGCCAACAATCTTGTTCTCAATGCGGCAAAGACTGTGGAACTTATCGTGGACTTCCGGAAACTCTCTCCGGCCCCCCTTCCTGTGTACATAGATGGGTCCGAGGTCTCCAGAGTCCAAAGTGTTCGGTTCCTAGGCTCAACCCTATCAAGCGACCTCAAATGGGAGCAGAACACCACCAGAACTCAAAAGAAAGCCCAACAGCGGCTTTTCTTCCTACGCCAACTGAGAAAATTCGGAATGTCACGGGATCTGCTCACCAGCTTTTACTCCGCGACCATCGAATCCATCCTCTGCTGCTCCATCACCGTCTGGTACGCAGGAGCAACCGCCAAAGACAAGTATAAACTCCACAGAGTGATAAAAACAGCAGAAAAGATCATTGGCGCCCAACTGCCCTCGCTAGATCTCCTCTACTCCACGAGAATGAAGACAAGAGCCTCCAAAATCTTACTCGACCCCTCCCACCCGGGCAGACGATACTTTGAGACCCTCCCACTGGGACGCCGTCTCAGATCCATCCCCGCCAAGACCACTAGGCGCATGAACACCTTCTTCCCCCAAGCAGTTCTCTTGCTGAACTCACTGAACTCAAAACTCCCCCCCCCCCCCCGGCCTGCACTCCGGGGAAATTCTAGCCCCAGGCACCCCCTCCTCTCAGCCGCAAACTCTGACTGAATGGACTCCCACAGCAGCAATCCCTGTCCCCCCACCCCCCCAGGACTCTAACTGAAACTAAGATGCTTTAAATGTATGTATGTCCTGCCTGCCTTCGCTACGTTTGCAATCATGTGTTGTTGTATGTCTTGCTATATGTCCCTGATTTACTCTTGCCATGTGAACCACAAGCAATTCCGGGTACACCACTTGGTGTACTTGGCGATAATAAAGATGATTCTGATTCTGATTCTGATTCTGATTCTGCCTGTCGGGGAAGCAAAAGATCTGTTGAACATCTGTTCTACCAATATTCTTATATTATACTAATATTTATGAGACATGATATAGCATGAGGTTGCTGAGTCCTACATCCTCGGTTTAGTTGCTGTAAGCCTGTTTCTCCCAAACCAGCAAGAGCAGCCAGCAGTGCATGCTTTGTGGACAATGAGGTGCATATTTCCTGTTTTGTGCTTATCTGGAGTTACCTGTAATGCTGGGAATCCGCTCAATCGAGCCATTAGATGGCTTGATTGATACATTCCGACATGTCCGATCACCCGCCGGATCGATTCCGCGCTCGATACCGCGGGCGGGACAATGGGAAAAGTTAAGGAAAAACGAGCACAAGATTAGAGAAGCGGCCGCGGGGACGAGCGGTAATCTATCCAGGCGCGAGCTGGGACGAGCGGGTAGCATAATCAAGTGATACCGTCTATTCCCAGCATAAAACACTGCACTGTTAGCCGGACCTCCAGAGTAGGTTTGGGGAACATTGCTGTGAGCTTGTCTATACCATTGCTTCTTCAGTATTATATGCAGTCTAATGAATGTTGATGTACGTTAAGAGTACAGCAAACATCATGTGTGACAAATTATTCGACTTGACTAATAATACTGAAGAGAACTGGGATTTTCTCAGTAGACCAGATGTTGCTATAAAGTGTGATTATTAATGTATGACTAACGGGTACACCTAATGCGTAATTGACTCTTATTAGCCTGTCTCTGTTTGATATCAAAGTTTCTCGTGCATTAATGTGTCAGCATCATGCTGTAAGTGTTGCCTCCTGGGCTGTGGAGTCAGTCTGAACAATTTTGGGTACCTGGAGTCTGAGTTGGTGGTGTCAAACTGAGGAGTCTGATGATTTTGTACCGACTCCACTCCACAGCCCTGGTTGCCCCACCGCTCCCAGTTATATATTCACATTTTCCTTTTCCAGCTTCAGTTTACTTTTTCCAGAGCAGGTTTGGGTAAGGTTGGAAACTTTTGGGGCAGTTAAGATAGTTCTCCATACTGACAAGGACTTTCAGTCAGGGCTGTGGAGGAGTTGGGTGCGCTTTTGGGTAACTGGAGTTGGTGGTTTTATAAATTGAGGAGTTGGAGTCGGATGATTTTTGTACCCACTTCTTAGCCCTCCTAATGCTACGTACACACATGCGACAACGATCATTCGTTAAGAACGACGAACGAACTTTTAATTGATGAAAGAACGACCTAAGTAAAGGTAGTTTTAAAATGTGTGTAACGATCTGATCGTTAGAACGAACGTTACATCACAGAAAGCAACTATTGCGCCTGCGCATAAAAATGAGAAGTTCCATGGAGAAATAGTGAAATGCGCATGTCAAGCCTAGTACGAACGATCGTTTCCAACGATGTACTACTTTTGCAAACGATCGTCGTTGGTAAAAATCCGCCGAGACAGAACTTTCTTTTGTAGCGATTTGGCTCGTTCGTCGTTTGCCTTAATAGTCGGTGGTTCGTTTTTTGTAACGATCGTCGTTGGTAAAGATCGGGGAACGATCGTTACAAACGACTATAGTCGCATGTGTGTACGCACCTTTAGGCTGTGGAGTCGGAGCAGTTTTGGGTACCTTGAGTCGGTGGTATCATAAACTGATGAGTCCAATGATTTTTGTACTGACTTCACAGTCCTGCATTGAGTAAGCAAGTTATATTTGCCCAAAAGGCTACTTTTTGATCCTCCTTTTCCGCATTATCCTGTTATTGCAGAACCCAATAGCAGTTCATCGGATTTTAGTATTCTATCACTGTCCATTAAACTTTTCGTGATCGGTTTTGCTGAGCACAAGACTCCCACTTGTTTCTTTCCAATCCAAATGAGCAGCATAGCTATTGGCTTGGTAGAAACCTTTTAACCAATTTGTTGGTTTCCCTTCTATGATAGGTTTTCCCATCCCTCCACATCTCTGTAGCATTGACCATGTTTGCCGGCAGATCCTATCGGGCATGTTTATACACCAGTTTCCTCTCCAAGGATGCCGATAGTTGGACTGTGCCTCAGAATTCCCAGTACAATGGCATGTTGGTAGTGTAACAGCTGAATCTAGATTTGGATGAGTCACCATCAAGGTACAGGTGTCCTCTCTGAGCAATTCCTATTCAGGAGAGGAAAGCACACTTGACTCTCCTCCAGCTCCTATGAAAATATTGTTGTGATTCAGTGCAGTTTCCCTCTAATGGCTCTGATTTATCGCACTGCTCTGTGATTCCTGAAGGGGAATAAATCTGTGCGGCCTTCTCTGTTCTCCTGTGAGTCACTGGCTGACCTTGTGTGAGGTGACTGGCAGCCTTTTGTTGTCTCTTGTAACCAAGGAGCGCTGCTTGCCTCCCACATCTTTTGTTCTCTCTCTGTTCCCTGAACATGTACCCAGATAAAGATCTTTATTTTTTATTTTTTGAAGGAAAATGGCTATCTGGGGAGCTGCCTCCCTTCTGGCGGTTTTGCGACTAGTATTGGGTTTTAATGCAGGTGTATTTTTATGATATGCTGCACATTTCTTGTCTCTTTCAGAGGCAATCCTTGTTGAGGCAACCATAAACTATACAATTTGTAGTGGATCAGCAAAACAATCTGTGGAATACCTAGACAGCTCATAGTTACCCAGAACCAGTAGGAAATTATAAAGGCCTAAAAGTGACTAAAAAGCCCTCCTACTAAAAAGTAAAGCTTCTTAAAGGGAAGGTCCAAGCAAAATAAAAAAATGAGTTTCACTGACCTGGGGCTTCTATCAGCCCCATGCAGCCATCCTGTGCCCTCGTAGTCGCTCACTGCTGCTCCAGTCCTCCGCTGGCAGCTTGCCGACCTCGGAGGTCGGCGGGACGCATTGCGTACATTTTTACGCGTTCCCGCTAGTGCAGGAACATTAACACATACATTTTTACGCGTTACTGGTTCAACGTATACATTTTTACGCATTGAACCAGTAACGCGTAAAAATGTATGTGTTAATGTTCCTGCACTAGCGGGAATGCGTAAAAATGTACGCAATGCGGCCCGCCGACCTCCGAGGTCGGCATGCTGCCAGCGGGGAACTGGAGCAGTGGTGAGTGACTACGAGGGCACAGGATGGCTGCATGGGGCTGGTAGAAGCCCCAGCTAAGTGAAACTCATTTTTTTGTTTTACTTGGACCTTCCCTTTGAAGGTAGCCGCTAACGATACAGTTCAGCAAACGATCATTTAATGTTTGATTTTTGGATTAATTTCGTCAATTTTATTGGATTGGTTTAAAGATTTTTGTCCATTAGTTGTCTCAAAGGATCATAGTACATTCGATTAATAGTTTGTAAATGATCGTTCGCCAAATTGTATCGCTAGTGGACACTTTTAGTTTTAAGCATTTTAACAAGCTGTGTTAAATATCTGTGATTACTTTGGCTTTTACTGGTGAATGCTCTGCATCTCTGCATTTGTTCTGCTGTAAAAGCTGCTTAGTATCACTCTCAGCTGCTGCTCAGATGGGAGTGATTACAATTTTTAAAGGACCACTATGGCGAAAAAGTGTAAAATAAAAATAAATGTAAACACGTGCAAATAAGAATGTTTCTTCCATGGTAAAATGAGCCATAAATTACATTTCTCCTGTGTTGCTGTCACAATAGGTAGTAGAAATCTGACATTACCGACAGGTTTTGGGCTAGTCCATCTCTCCATAGGGGATGCTAAGCTTGGCCTTTATTTTTTATAAAGACATTCCCTGAAAATTATACCAAGATGCCTCTCTGCTCACCGCACACTTTTTTGGCAGTTGGATGGAGCAACTGCCATTCACTAAGTGCTTTTGAAAACACTGAGAATCCCCCATGAGTAGATGAGCTGGTCTAAAAACTGTCGGTTCTGTCAGATTTCTACTACTTTCTGTAAGTCACAGCAACTTGGGAGAAAAGTAATTTATGGCTCATTTTACTCTGGGAAAATGTACTTTTTATTTGTATATGTTTACATGTACTTTAAATGTTACAATGTTTGTGATAGTGGTCCTTTAACTCTGTACACATACTATCAGCTTAAGTAGTTACTCACAGAGACCTGTTCTTTGTGGAATGATTATACTATAGCAGTAAAAGGCTGCAAATGAATACAGACTATTTTACGTCCTGCTTTGGGCAGCCTTATGGACCAAGCTTCACACTGCTGCATTGGCTTCCAGCTGCAGCCTGATGTTAAGATCAGTGGGATTTAGTACAAAATGACTTGTGTAGTGTTGACATTTGTACTAAAATTGAGTTGCCCATTTCTGATGGACATTTCATGAGATCAATTACCTCTTGCATCCCCTTCCTCTAATCCTTCAGCTACTGTAGATTGAGGCCTGGTGCACACCGAGCGTTTTTTGTAGTGTTCTCCAAACCGCTTCCGCCTGTGAAAACGCTTGGCTAATGTTTTTCAATGGGATGGTGCACACCAGCGGTTTGAGGTTTTTAGCAAACCGCAAACGTGGGTCCTGCAGCATTTTTGCGGTTTGCAGATGCATTTCTGCCTCAATGTAAAGTATAGGAAAAGCTCAAACCGCTCTGAAAAACTCTAGATCAGAGCAGTTTTCCAGGCGTTTTTGTTACAGAAGCTGTTCAGTAACAGCTTTACTGTAATAATTTATGAAATCTTCTACACAAAAACGCTCCCAAACAATGCTAGGCATGTTTAGAAAACCTCTATAAACATGCCTAGAATCAATCTTAGGCCCCATTAACACTTGCAAAACGCCAGCGCTTTTCCTAGCATTTTGCTCTGGCGTTTTTGGTGATTAACACCAAAAAATTCACCATTCACAACTGGCAATTTTTTAGTGATCGCGTTTTGCGCTTCTATAGCACTGAAACGCGATCGCCGGGAAATCGCCTGAAAATGGTGCAGGCTACGCGTTTGCGGTTAGCATTTTTGGGCGATTTGCAGCGATTAGCGCAAATCACCCAAATGAGAACAGGCCCATAGACTTTTATTACCCTAGCACTTTGAAAAGCGCTAGCGTTTGAGCGTTTTGCTGAAATCGCCGGCAAAACGCTCAAGTGTGAATGGGCCCTGAAAATCTGCTTCAAAAACCTCTAGCATTTTGCAGGTCTGCTAGAGGTTTTTGGTGTGCACTGGGCCTGACAGTGTCTGGGAAACACTGCTGCTTTCACCTGTAATGTAATGCATCCTATGTTCTGGGTAAGAAAACATATGCAACCTATTCAGTTTAATCCTACAAGCTGTGGTGCCCTTAATTACTGTTAATTAAGAGTGAACTGGCAAGAGACAATGCTGCAGTACATGTTCTATTGGGGACACAGAAAGGGGATTTAAACTGAAATGTCATTCCTTGTCTAGAATGGCCGGGCACCTATAATGTGCTGAAAATCCAATCTATGCCAGTGTTCCTATTCACTGATTCAAATCCTCTGAGCCCCATTGTACTTCAAAGCATTCTCCATCAGCTGCGAGGTTATCTGAGGATAGTTGTTTTGTTAGTGGCTCCACAGCCGGAATGCTGACACGAATTTTGCAATCTGTGCCATCCTCTTGTGTAAATGAAGCGCTGCAGATAAATTAGTCGGCAAGCGGCCGGTGAGCTTGTCTCATTTATATCTTTGCGTCAGCATGTGCTGAATGCCTGTCTGCACAGTGTGCTCTGAGCTGAGATACGTGGCTGCAAGGTATGCTGGGAGATCTGCTGGCTAACAGGACTCTGTGGTGCTTTGTAATGCTGGGGCAAAGCGAGGGATAAACCCTGTGAGGAAAATACTGCAGAGGCACCGAAGCAGAACATTAAAGAGGAACTGTAGTCAAGATAACCCAGTGAATCAAATTGTTTTTTGTTTTTTTTTTACAATATGAATTTATAAATTAGTCAGTGTTTGCCCATTGTAAAATCTTTCCTCACCCTGAATCACATTCTGAAATATATCACTTTAGTCCTGCCAGGTGCAGCTCTGCAGAATGTTTGTTTCTGAGAATTCAGAAACCAGTCGAAATAATGCTCTGGGAGTAAAATTCTGCATAGCTAAACAGCCTAGGCTAAGCATCAGTGAAATATATAGATATAGACAAAACACAGAAAATTTATATTGCGGTTTTCCCCTGGCTGACTCTAAGTGTGAGAGCTGCAACAGGACAACAGACAACCAGAATCATTATGAGGCCTTGCCCAGAGACTCCTTACTGGTTTACGTACTGGCTTGCGACGGTATTTGAACCCTGGTAAAGGGCTCCAATCCTACATAAAAGGCAATGGCCTTACCTGTACGCTCGCCAGCTGACCACATAGGAAGTGTTTCTAATGCTGAAGCTAGGAAAATTACCATAAATGTCTGGTTATTCAGAATAATTTACTGCATTCTGCTATATGTCACTACAGTGCCTCTTTAGTTTCAACTACCACTTTAAAGGGACCTTGTTGTGAGAGGGATTTGGAGGCTTCCGTATTTGTTTCCTTTTATAGAAGGCCAATTGCTTTGCAATCCTGCTGATCCTTCTGGCTGCAGTAGTGTCTGTTTCACATACCGGAAACAAGCATGCAGCTAACATGGCCAGACTTTACTCACAGCTTTTGATGTTCACACTCTATCTGGGTCATGGACTGAAAGTATTATAGAGACTGGGTCAGCAGGCCAGCCAGGAAATCGGCAGCTTTAGAAAAGGCAGCCTTCATATACCTCTCACCACAGTGTACAGTGTAGCCGGGCACTGAATTCCTGAGTCTCTCGATAAGACTGCACACAAGGGCTTTGGGCACCACAGAGCCCATATAGTTTGAGGACAATCCCAACTGTGGACTCAGCTGTTAATTCCTTCCCCACTTGCTGGTGTTGTTGCAAAGGCCGGGGTGCCAGTCAATGGCAAGAATAGATATAGCTGTGTTTCTGAACCAGGGAGTCCAGCCAGTTACTGACTCAGTAGAGCCTGGTTAATGGCAGGATACCCAGAATCCTCTGTCCCAGGCTTGGTTGTACATGGCTCTTTGAATTTTGGGAACTGAGGCAGCAATGGTTTCAGTGAAAAGGGACTGAAGTAACTAGAAATTCCTCTTTTAAATTGACTGAAAGGCATGACAGAGCCCTTTAAATACAGAAGGTATGCACACTTTCATCAGAAATGAAAAAAATTATGCCTTAAATTTTTATTTAAGGACCATCAGCAGAGGCCAGCAAATCATTCCATTACAAGTCTGGCCAGTTCTGAATGCCAATTTTTGCATTCAGAACTGCAAAAGATTACTGCAATTTAAATGTACAAAAGCTTAATGGTAGTAAGATGAGCTTTCGAATAGAAGACATTCCCTGTAAATAGTGACGACTGAAGGAATGGCTGAAGTTCAGGCAGCTGAAGAGCAATCAGAAGTGATCTGATTAATAAGCGTACGGTCAAAGTACCAGTTAGTGCTGCTTGAACCTTGTATCAGGACATCTGTGCTAACATGACTTGTTGGGAGGAGAAAGTTGCTAAATTAATCACCTCCTCTGGGGAGTAGACCTCATCTGTTTTCATTGTGAGCAGATCTGTTGAAGTCTGAAAGGAAAACAAACAAGGCTCAGAATGCAGAGAGGAAGGACATTTGCATTTTTCTCTATACAGTTACACTGGTACCACAGGCAAGCAGCTATTGAGGAACACCCTTTTCCACCAGCCGTTTGCAACCCAATAATGTGTGTTGGTCTGTACATATGCTCGCCCCCCTTAGAACTTGCCATCCCTTGGTGTTGAACTTTTGTGGATCTAGGTGAGTATTTCTTTCCTGTACTGCATTGTTGTGTGGAGATTATATTCTTATGCTTTCGCTTAGCAACTAAGTGCCTCTCACATGAAAGCATGTGAAATATTTCAACAGCCTGTGGCAACCAATTAAATACCAACTGTCATTTTCTGTTGCTGGCGTGATGAGGAGATACAAGCTTCTGGTGTACAGTGTTTACTTCCCTGGTGCTCTGAATCCATTGCTGATGGGTGAGATACAGGAACGGGGAAGGAGACATAGGGATGAGCACCGGCAGAAGACTGAGCCTAGCTTGATGCACAACCCCTAACAGGCTGCCAAAGGGTGGCCAAATGACACTGTGCCATGGTAGTTTTCATGAGGCTGTATTTTGTTTTTGAACTACATTTGCTCTTTATTGTCCAAGTAGGTCTACAATTATTTAAGCATTATTATTTAGTATTTATATAGTGCTGACATCTTCCGCAGCGCTGTACATTATAGTATATTGTCACTTAACTGTCCCCTCAGAGGCGCTCACAATCTAATCCCTACCATAGTCCTATGTCAATGTATGTATTGTAGTCTAGGGACAATTTAGTCGGAAGCCAATTAACTAATCTGGTTTCCTCCCACATCCCAAAAACTTAGAGTGCCCGGAGGAAACCTACACAGACCTGGCTGGGATTTGACCCGGAGACCCAGCGCTGCAAGGCGAGAGCCCTAACCACTACGCCACCGTGCTGCCCATAGACAAACAATAATTGGTATACCTTACAGCTATATTCGTTCTGAAGGGTATCCCTACTGCAGAGTGCAGTACCATTTTTTTGTGCTGGTTCAATGGAGACACAGAACATTTATATCACACTTTTCTCCTGGCAGACTCAAAGTGCTTCGGGCTGCAGCCACTAGGGTGCGCTCCACGGGCAACGAGCATGCACAACTGCAGAAAACTAGTCAGGGCTCACTTCTATACACTGAAAAGGTGTCTGAAATGACCACGGATGGTGGTTTTGGGCAACCTAATTTGATAGCGTGTATAAGCAGGGCTGTGGAGTCGGTCCAAAAATCCACCGACTCCGACTCCACGACTCCGACTCCTCTAATTTGCATATTACAATTTTGTTGATTAAAAGTATGTAACATGAAATTCGTCTCTTAACTGCCAACGCTTAGGAATTTTACAAGACAACTGAAGTGAGAAGGATATGTAGACTACTATATTTATTCCCTTTAGACTAAAACTAGTCCTTAGTAAGAGTACTTGTAAAAGGTACAAACCGGAACAAAGAACATCTATCAGGCCCTAGGCAATGTAAGTGTGGGTACATGTAATGGCCCATACTCACGAGGGACTTTTGTCGCCGCAACACGCGGCGCACGCGTGTTGCGGCGACAGGTCACCCGTGAGTATGGGCCGTCGCACGCGCGCGCACCCCGAACTGTCGCCCGTCGCTCATGTCGCCATGCGATTGAAAGTTTCAATCGCATGGCGACAGTCGCCGCCGCACCTCCCCCGCAACTGTCGCTAGTCCGCGTGAGTACGCGGACTAGCGACAGCAACCTCCATTGTGGTAAATGGAGCTTCCGGCGGGGGGAGGAGGAACGTCGGCGACAGCTTCCGTCTCGCCGCTGGTCCCTCTTCCGCGTGTGTACGCGGAGGGACCTGGCGAGTTGTCGTCGCCGGCCTGTCGCCCACACGCTCACGTGTGCTGGCGACAGGCAACATTTGCAGCCCGTGAGTACAGGCCATAAGAATGATGTGCAGGTACTCTGCAGGGGAATGAAGAGATTGTAAACCGACAACACCTCTGTGTTCAATGTGCACAGCATTCTCAGTGGATTCCCTGCAGCTCTGTGGGGAGTGCATATGTAGAGAATAGTACTACTGTGTAACAAAGTAAACCTGAGACAGATGAAATTAAAGTTTTATACATACCTGGGGCTTCCTCCAGCCGCCTTCAGGATAATCAGTCCCTCGTTGTACTCCTCCACCACCTGGATCTTCTGCTATGTGTCCAGGTATTTGAGCCAGTCAGGCGTAGTGCGCATGCACACACTCCGCCGCCAGGAGCATACTACACCTGTGCAGCGCTATTGCGCAGGTGCAGAATGTTCCTGGCTGTGGGAGCGGCATGCGGCCGGACAGCGCTGACTGGCTGAATTACCAGGACTCATAGCAGAAGATCCGGGTGGTGAAGGACAGCGAGGGACTGATTAGCCTGAAGGGGGCTGGAGGAAGCCCCAGGTATGTATAAAACTTTACTTTTCATCCGTCTGTTACCCTTTAATTTGTAGTCACCAAACCAAATTTTAATAACATATCACATTATTTGATTTCATCAGCAAAGGGAGTGCATACATTTGCATAAATCAGCATCAATGCAGAATTATTTCCATCTCGTTGACCATCTCTATTAGTGACACGGCTACACATCAGGCTATAGGGCTCGTTTCCACCATAGCGAATCCGCATGCGGCGACGAGATGCGGATTCGCTTGTTACACTGAAATGGCCGGGGCTGTTTCCACATATGCGGCGTGCGGGAGCGATTTGGCGGCGGGCCAAATCTGCACGACGGGACCCACAGAATTCGCCTGCGTCGGGAATTTGTGCGAATCGCCGCTAATGTATTTAATAGTAAAAACGCATGCGTTTGTTACATGCGTTTTTACCCGCGATTTCGCGTGCGATTTCGCACCCTTTTCAATGTTATTTTGCCCTGGCAGTGTCATGGTTAATTTCGCATGGCGCCCTGCCATTGCGAAATCGCGGGTAAAAACGCATGCGGAAACGCATCCGCATGCGTTTTTACAAGCGTCGGAATGCCGGCGAAATCGCGTCGCAACAGTGGAAACGGGCCCTTATTCTTACAGCATAGATGTTATTTAGTGTATATAAGAGATTCCTGTGTACACATCATATATACAGTCACAATCAGATGTGTATATCTGACCTTAAAAATACCGGAACTGCTTTATTGAAGCAGCACAAGTAACTAATTTTGATTGGTTTATTTCATTTTTGTAGACTAAGCGCAGCTATTACTGTATATATACTGTATATATACATTATTTTTAATGACTATTATCTGAGAAATAGAACATTTTATCATATTTTCTATTTTAATTACAGTTACAAATTCATTAGGAGTCGGAGTCGGTGCATTTTTTCCCGACTCCGACTCCAGGCACCCAAAATTGCCCGACTCCACGACTCCGACTCCACAGCCCTGTGTATAAGCCCTGAGCTGTGGGAGAGTCTGAGTCCATGCTAAATGAAAGGCTTACTTTATGAAGTGGAGGTTTTTGTTTGTGTTCTAGGCAAACGTTAACCATTGCAGACTGCCCTGAGCCAGAGGGGACCAAACATATCAACAAGCATAGTTAGTGCAGATTCTGCTAATAATTAATAAAACTGCCTGTAGATACAAGAGGAATGTTAACCAGTTCAAGGGATGTTTTGGCAAGGTTTTTTTTAAGTCCCCGGCTTATCAAGAGATGCCATGGACTGTTTTGAGGAGGAGAAATATTCCTGCTGGAATCATCTTGGGAAAATAGACCTGCAGTTGTTTGAGGTTTTTCCAACTCAGCTGATGACTGGAAAGCTTTTATAACCTGATGGAGAGGAAGGGAGTGATGGAGAGGATGCCTGTAAAGTCCAAACCTCACAAATGATCGCTTCAGGCAATATTTAATTCTGCTGTCTGGAACTTTCGCATGTATGAGATTGTATGGAAGATTTAAATCTGTTCCTTCAATTCCCATGTAGACGTTACATGGCTTATATTTTTGATCAGAACCGTGCCCACTCAGTGAAGTGTCTCTTGCACCTGAAGGGTCTATCTGTGCATGTGTACCTGGTGGTGGTTGCAGTCTACATATAGAGGATTTATGGTTGGAGGTTGGAGCGCTGTTCTGGAGTTAGGATAACAGCTGAAAGAGAAGGATTGACTCAAGCCTTTTGTGACAGAAGCGCACCCATAAGACTGTGGACTGTGGGAATTTTTTCCCTCACAGATTTGATAGAAACAAAGTGTATCTGGATAGGACAGTATATGTGGTACAGATCAAATTGATTGTATTGAATTTTTATCATATTGATTAATTGGATACATCCTAAGTATATTGATCATATTGATTGTAGTATACATATAACATCAGAGCGCTGTATAATTGGGGTTGAATACACAAGGCTTTAGCCACCTCTGTTTTTGGTCATGCGCTTACTCGGGTTGCTTGGTCTTCTCAGTGTACAAATTATTGCTGTTCTATTCGTGCTTGCCTATACTTTCAAGAGAATACACACCTGCAGCCATGTACTTAAAGTGGACCTGAACTCTTGCACAGGACAGAAGGAAAGCCTACAGAATTGCACCTTGTATGTATTTAGATTGTTTAGCCTAATTGCCCCTAATCTGTGCCTCAGCAGAGCAGCTAATTTGTAAACGCAGGATGTTAAGCCTATGTCTGCTTCCATGAAAGCAGGAAGTAGACGCTGCAGATTTATTGCAGGATTTGTATCAGCTGGAGCAAAGAACAAAACATTATGCTGTTGCTTATCTTTTAGAGCAGAGAGGAAGTTCTGAGTTCAGGTCCGCTTTAATTAGGGACTGTGGAATAAGTCTCAGCTGGACTATTGGCCAAAGTAAGTGGATTTCCTGTGCCGATAGCTGCCTAGGTATCTATTAGTGTTGGGCGAACAGTGTTCGCCACTGTTCGGGTTCTGCAGAACATCACCCTGTTCGGGTGATGTTCGAGTTCGGCCGAACACCTGACGGTGCTCGGCCAAACCGTTCGGCCATATGGCCGAACTAAGAGCGCATGGCCGAACGTTCCCCGAACGTTCGGCTAGCGCTGTGATTGGCCGAACGGGTCACGTGGTTCGGACCCGAACGCGCTCTGATTGGCCGAACGGTCACGTGGTTCGGGTAAATAAATACCCGAACCACGTCATATCTCCGCCATTTGTCTGTGGGTTTAGCTTTGGGTAGGCAGGCAGGGTAGTTCGCGCTCCAGCCACGCTAGCCAGGGTCCCCCCTGTCATTGTGTCACTGCTGGGAACAGTAGTACACCGCTTGCTCAGCCACACTATATAGCATTCTGTTTACTGCCACTCTGTGTACCTCGCTCAGCCACACTATATAGCATTCTGTTTACTGCCACTCTGTGTCTGCTGGGAATAGTAGTACACCGCTTGCTCAGCCACACTATATAGCATTCTGTTTACTGCCACTCTGTGTACCTCGCTCAGCCACACTATATAGCATTCTGTTTACTGCCACTCTGTGTCTGCTGGGAATAGTGGTACACCGCTCGCTCAGCCACACTATATAGCATTCTGTTCACTGTTCTGTGTCTGCTTGGAATAGTGGTACACCGCTCGCTCAGCCACACTATATAGCATTCTGTTTACTGTTCTGTGTCTGCTGGGAATAGTGGTACACCGCTCGCTCAGCCACACTATATAGCATTCTGTTTACTGTTCTGTGTCTGCTGGGAATAGTGGTACACCGCTCGCTCAGCCACACTATATAGCATTCTGTGCACTGTTCTGTGTCTGCTGGGAATAGTGGTACACCGCTCGCTCAGCCACACTATATAGCATTCTGTTCACTGTTCTGTGTCTGCTGGGAATAGTGGTACACCGCTCGCTCAGCCACACTATATAGCATTCTGTTTACTGTTCTGTGTCTGCTGGGAATAGTGGTACACCGCTCGCTCATCCACACTATATAGCATTCTGTTCACTGTTCTGTGTCTGCTGGGAATAGTGGTACACCGCCCGCTCAGCCACACTATATAGCATTCTGTTCACTGTTCTGTGTCTGCTGGGAATAGTGGTACACCGCTCGCTCAGCCACACTATATAGCATTCTGTTCACTGTTCTGTGTCTGCTGGGAACAGTAGTACACCGCTCGCTCAGCCAGAGTATATAGCATTGTGTTTACTGCCACTCTGTGTACACCGCTCAGCCAGACTATATACCATTGTTTACTGACACTCTGTGTACACCGCTCAGCCAGACTATATACCATTGTTTACTGACACTCTGTGTACACCGCTCAGCCAGACTATATACCATTGTTTACTGCCACTCTGATTCTGCTGGGAACAGTAGTACACCGCTCGCTCAGCCAGACTATATAGCATTGTGTTTACTGCCACTCTGTGTACACCGCTCAGCCAGACTATATACCATTGTTTACTGACACTCTGTGTACACCGCTCAGCCAGACTATATACCATTGTTTACTGAAACTCTGTGTACACCGCTCAGCCAGACTATATACCATTGTTTACTGCCACTCTGATTCTGCTGGGAACAGTAGTACACCGCTCGCTCAGCCAGACTATATACCATTGTTTACTGACACTATATAGCAGACTATATAGCATTGTGTGTACACCGCTCAGCCAGACTATATACCATTGTTTACTGACACTCTGTGTACACCGCTCAGCCAGACTATATACCATTGTTTACTGCCACTCTGATTCTGCTGGGAACAGTAGTACACCGCTCGCTCAGCCAGACTATATACCATTGTTTACTGACACTCTGTGTACACCGCTCAGCCAGACTATATACCATTGTTTACTGCCACTCTGATTCTGCTGGGAACAGTAGTACACCGCTCGCTCAGCCAGACTATATACCATTGTTTACTGACACTATATAGCAGACTATATAGCATTGTGTGTACACCGCTCAGCCAGACTATATACCATTGTTTACTGACACTCTGTGTACACCGCTCAGCCAGACTATATACCATTGTTTACTGCCACTCTGATTCTGCTGGGAACAGTAGTACACCGCTCGCTCAGCCAGACTATATACCATTGTTTACTGACACTCTGTGTACACCGCTCAGCCAGACTATATACCATTGTTTACTGCCACTCTGATTCTGCTGGGAACAGTAGTACACCGCTCGCTCAGCCAGACTATATACCATTGTTTACTGACACTCTGTGTACACCGCTCAGCCAGACTATATACCATTGTTTACTGCCACTCTGATTCTGCTGGGAACAGTAGTACACCGCTCGCTCAGCCAGACTATATACCATTGTTTACTGACACTATATAGCAGACTATATAGCATTGTGTGTACACCGCTCAGCCAGACTATATACCATTGTTTACTGCCACTCTGATTCTGCTGGGAACAGTAGTACACCGCTCGCTCAGCCAGACTATATAGCATTGTGTTTACTGCCACTCTGTGTACACCGCTCAGCCACACTATATAGCATTGCGTACTCTGCCAGTCAGTGTGTATATTGCTGGGATCAGTAATACTCCACTCACCGTCAACCACTATATGAGCTCAACATGAGTTCCCCAGAGACCTCCGCTGTGAGCAGCACTCCCAACAACAGCAACAGCCAACGCCCCACGCAAGCTATAACATCCACCCCAGCAGCCAGTGGTCAGCAGCAGCCCTCCCCGGAGGAGAACGTTGTGTCCATCAGTCCGTCGCCAGAGCGATTAATGAGGGCTGCCATTGAGGAGATGATGGGGCCTGATGTGGAGGAGGAGGTCTGGCTCAGGCCAGCATCCCAAGTTAATGTTGAGGACGATGAGGGGTCTGTGTCTGGGGATGTTGGGGTGGCAGAGGTGGTGGGTGGGTCAGACTCAGGAGAAGAGTTGTATGATGAGGATGATGATCGGGACCATCTGTATGTGCCTCAGAGTCCGACCCCGGAAAACATGTTGTATCGTGTGTTTAGGTACTAAAATCTGCGTTCCCTCCCAGTAGTGTTGGGCGAACAGTGTTTGCCACTGTTCGGGTTCTGCAGAACATCACCCTGTTCGGGGTGACTATATAGCAGACTATATAGCATTGTGTTTAATGCCACTCTGTGTACACGGCTCAGCCACACTATATAGCATTGTGTTTACTTCCACTCTGTGTCTGCTGGGAACAGTAGTACACCGCTCACCCGCCACTGTATAGCATTGTGCTCTGTGTCACTGCTGACAATAGTGGTACACCGCTCACCCACCACTGTATAGCATTTCTGTACTGCCACTGTACTGCTGCCAGTCAGCGTGTACTTTAAGGATAAGTGAAATGAGGAAGAAATCCGGTGAAAGAGGGAGGGGCAAGGGAAGAGGTGTTTCCCCTGACGGTTCACGTACAGGCCACAGGGGAGCACCCAAGAAAACCCACTCAATACTGCCCATGTTGTCCAGGACAACAACCCTCACAGATCCAAAAGAACAGGACCAGATAATTACTTGGATGACCTCTCAAGCGTCCAGCAGTGGGTTAAGCAGCACCAGCACATCACGCACGAGGTCCGAGTCCTCAGCCAGTTAAAGTCTGGGCTTTCTTTGAAGACTGCACTGAGGATGTTACCATGGCGATTTGCAAGGTGTGCAAGACCCGCCTGAGCAGGGGGAAAAGTATTAACAACCTCTCCACCACCAGCATGAGCCGCCACATTCTATCCAAACATCCCACTCTGTGGGCAAACGCGGCAGGACAGGGTACCACCAGCAACACTGCCTCCCTTGGGTTCACCAGACTCACCACCAGACCCGCCTCAGCAGCAGCAGTAGCCCAGCCATTGCGTGGTTCACAACATTCACAAACATCAGACGATGCTGACACTGTCACTTTCCGGACTAGTGCTCTTGAGGTCTCCCAGTGTTCATCAAACACAACAACCAACAGCCCTTCGGTGTGCAGCGCTACGGTTGAGTTGTCTGTCTCTGAGATGTTTGAGCACAAGAGGAAATTGCCAGCAAATGACCCCCGGGCCGTGGCAGTAACAGCCAGCCAGCATAGCCAAGCTTCTGGCCTGCGAAATGCTGCCATATCGAGTGGTGGAGACAAACAGCTTCAAGGGCATGATGTCAGTGGCCATCCCACGTTACGTTGTTCCCAGCCGCTACCACTTTGCGCGCTCTGCAGTGCCTGAGTTGCATGAGCACGTGGTCAGCTAAATAACCCGAAGCTTGAAGAATGCCGTTGCCTGCAAGGTTCACCTCACCACTGACACCTGGACGAGTGCGTTCGGCCAGGGTCGATACATCTCCCTTACCGCGCACTGGGTGAACCTTGTGGAGCCTGGCAGCGATTCCTCACCTGCTACGGCGCGGGTGTTGCCCACGCCGCAAACAGCTGGATAACAACAGCAGCACCTACCTCTCTGACTCCTTCTCCTCCAACGCATCTCAAAGCTGTACCTCATCCGGAAATGCTAACCCAGCACCAGCAGCAGTAGGATCGTGGAAGCAGTGCAGCACAGCTGTTGGCATGCGTCAGCAAGCGTTGCTGAAGCTGATCTGCCTTGGGGATAAGCAGCACACAGGGGAGGAAATTTGGAGGGGAATAAAGGAACAGACGGATTTGTGGCTGGCACCGCTGGACCTGAAACCGGGCATGAAGCTAGACACCTGGCACGAACTGGCAATGTACGCAATAGAGGTGCTGGCTTGCCCGGCAGCCAGCGTTATGTCGGAACGCTGTTTCAGTGCTGCCGGAGGCATCATCACAGATCGGCGTATCCGCCTCTCCACAGAAAATGCAGACCGTCTGACTCAAATTAAAATGAATCAATCCTGGATTGGAAACGACTACGCAACACTCCTGGACCCCAACCAAGTAACATGACCGATGAACATCTGGGATGGTTTAGCGTTTCCGGTCCCTGTTTATTGAACCTCTCATCTGTATTACATTTATGACTGCATGGCGGCAAAAAGCATTGCTGCTATATCCGCACGCTTTTTGTCCTCATGCAAGGCCTGGGTTGTTGTGTCTCACAAAGCGTGGCCTTCTCCTCCTGCGCCTCCTCCTGTTCCATCACGTGTGCTGCTGCTGCTGCTGCTGCTGCTGCTGGGTTACCGTTGCCGCGTGGTCCCTGTTTATGGAACCTCTTATCTTTATTACATTTATGACTACATGGCGGTACAAAGCATGCTATCCGCACGCTTTTTGTCCTCATGCAAGGCCTGGGTTGTTGTGTCTCACAAAGCGTGGCCTTCTCCTCCTGCGCCTCCTCCTGTTCCATCACGTGTGCTGCTGCTGCTGCTGCTGCTGGGTTAGCGTTGCCGCGTGGTCCCTGTTTATTGAACCTCTTATCTTTATTACATTTATGACTACATGGCGGTACAAAGCATGCTCTCCGCACGCTTTTTGTCCTCATGCAAGGCCTGGGTTGTTGTGTCTCACAAAGCGTGGCCTTCTCCTCCTGCGCCTCCTCCTGTTCCATCACGTGTGCTGCTGCTGGGTTAGCGTTGCCGCGTGGTCCCTGTTTATTGAACCACTTATCTTTATTACATTTATGACTGCATGGTGGTACAAAGCATGCTATCCGCACGCTTCTTGTCCTCATGCAAGGCCTGGGTTGTTGTGTCTCAAAGCGTGGCCTTCTCCTCCTGCGCCACCCTCCTCCTGTTCCATCACGTGTGCTGCTGCTGGGTTAGCATTACCGGTCCCTTTTCCTGGAACCTCTTATATGTATTACATTTATGACTGCATGCCGACAAAAAGCATGTTACCTGTGCAAAGAAAACAGACATTTCCCGCATTTAAAAGACAGTTTTCCCTTTGAAACTTTAAAATCGATTTTCTCAAAAACTATAAGCTCTTTTTGCTAAATTTTTTTTTCCTCTTGTACCCACTCCCAAGGTGCACATACCCTGTAAATTTGGGGTATGTAGCATGTAAGGAGGCTTTACAAAGCACAAAAGTTCGGGTCCCCATTGACTTCCATTATGTTCGGAGTTCGGGTCGAACACCCGAACATCGCGGACATGTTCGGCCTGTTCGGCCCGAACCCGAACATCTAGATGTTCGCCCAACACTAGTATCTATCACTCATTAGAACTGAAAAATAGTTCTAGTAAGGCCCATTAATATGTGTAGCCAAGCAATGCGCACCGCTATTGGCTGCCGTGCTGCACTGCCTCCAGTCAATATAAGTTAATGAGACTGAAATGACCCCTCCCTGTGGCAGGCCTCAGTGAGTAATTGAAGGGGGTGTTTGGACAGAGAGAGGGCAGAGCAGAGTCCACCACTCTGCACCTTGTTACATGATAATAGGCTCTAAAACCGCACTGCTGAAGCTGCCTTGTGTTTTGTTTGGCTACACTGTGACTTGGAGAAAGTATACCATTCACAGGAATTTTGCTGGCTTTATTGACATTCTGCTTTAGCATTATTGAAGGAAATGTTACAATTTCAAAGCCTCATGGCTGAGCGGTCATTGTGTGTTCAGGGGCAGCTTTCCCCCTGCCTGTTGCTGACACAGGCAGGGTATATGAGCCAGGCAGAGCTGGAGATGCATTAGAAAGTACTCCAGATATTTAATCCCCTCCCTGTCTGCAGCACTGCGGTCTGCTCTCTCTCCCCCCAACTCCAGGTTATTATTCTTCTGTCATGATTGCTCCCTTGACTTGTATTTTCTTGGATCAGTGCCTGGACGTTCTGGAGACCAAAATTATACTGCCATCCTCAATCACATCAGAACAGCAGCCTTGCTCACTGAGCATAAAAGCTCTTGAATGGTAGCAGAGCTGAAATATACAGGTCCCCGATATGTGCAGAGAATAGATTTATACAAAGAGATCTTTTTTTTATTACTCGTTTGCTTTATAAATGAGATGTTGACCTGGCTCTTTGGTTGGCTGTGTTAGTTTCCTGGTAACTACCAGAGCCTTCATGGGAGATCACCAGAGCCTACCTAGTAACTATATTTTCCTCTGTTGTTCTCCTGGATGCAGTGTTACTGTACACTGGAAGACATGATGGTGTGTGTGCTTTGGATGATTCATCAGTGCCTGAAGGCCTCACGTCACCACCAAGCTAGACAGAATGAAGTGAAAAGGGGTAGGGGGGGGGGAGGGGGAGTTGTAACATTTCCTGAGGCACTTCTCCTGCCTCTTTCGAAGTCCTTGAGGCACTGTCTGGTTTTTAATCCTGCTCTTATTTGTCATTATATGAATGCACATTTATTTAGCACTGACACTTTCTTCACGCATTGCTTTACAGAGAACATTGAGGCCTCCTTGTCTCTCCCTTGAGAAGCGTGCAGTCTAATATTCCTTCCATAGTAATAAATACACAAGGGTTCTGACTGGGAGTTTGTTAATTGAACCTGTTTGTGAGACACATCTGTGTACCCTGAAACAGCCAGCATGAATGTGGGAATAACATAAATTCCACAGGCTGGTAATGCCCGTTCTGTGCTTAAAGTAACTCTAGGACCCAAGAGAGAAGGGCTTCCTTCATTTTATGTGCACAGGTCTTATTGGTTGCTGTGGCTAACACTTGATTGGGGCAGCAGTGATGTCAATCAGGAGCGACCATGTGACTCTCAAAGTAGGAAGAACATAAGACCAGATTACATTTCCCAGTTGATGAAGGTGGTGGCAAAGATTGGTGAGCGAGGCAGACATGAGGGTGGAGCATAGAAATGATTTTCTCATGATGTTCTTTAGTTGCACAAGTCGAGTGTTCTCCCCAGAATTTTTTTCCAGCCGGGTGGCATGAAAAAGTAGCTGGGTGGGGCAATATGAGAGAATGCAGGGCTGGTGCTTCTTTGCACAACTCTGCTTATAGCATAGGAGGAGGTAAGCCGATGACAGCCGGGTGCTCACCAAAACTATCCGGGTGGAGGACCCGGCTAAAAGAGCCTGGGAGAACACTGCAAGTCTCCATCCACCTTATATTTTTGCTCTGCCTATGAGATGGGCCAGATCAGTTCATAGGAAGTGTAATTTCAGATCTCACTCTCTGAACAGGAAGGCAGTCAGTGCTGGGATCTTTTACCTGTATGGATAGTTGTTCAGCTGCAGGTATACACATCTTTAAAACAAATATCCAAATTTAAAGATGCAGAGCCAATGTAATACTTACATTTTACACTAAAGAACATATCTGCTTTCAGAATCTATCATCTTTAGGATTATTTGGGATGTAGTGCTCACTGTCAACAAAAAGCAGGTGAGGTTGGGGGATGCGCCTAATGCATAAATACTCATAAACAACTATTTGCATAATGAGGAGAGGCAGTATAGGCCTTACCTCTCCTGAAGATTCTAGACCAGTCAAGCTGGAAATGTTTTTATACAAATAACGCAATGACAGCGCATTTTGTGGGTGTTCTCCCACTTCTTCAGGTCTATTTTTTTAAAAAGTACCTTTACTATCTTGGCTGTTAAAGAGCATTGGTTAGATTTTTTAGGAAAAGTAGGGGCTTATGCTGCCTCTTGATTATGCAAATTGTAATTTGAGGTTTTTATGCATTGGGTGCTTACACACCTGTTTTTTTATGTTGTTAGACCTCAGTGCGGTGGTAGGATTTATTTCTAAAGAACCTTGGGAGTGGGGTCAGCCATTTCCTGTTTCACAGACCTGGAAAACCGAGCAGGGACAGCTAATTTCTCGGATGGTTGTACAGATTTGCAATCCACCTTTATTAGTATATACTAATGGCGAAATTGCTACACCAGCTATATAACAATACTGCACCATTGGTTTCCTTTTGTCTCCTAGATTGTCCAGGGGTTACTCTAAGCACGGGAATTGTCAGCGCAACCGATCTTTAGTGCACATTAGTAGTGTGCAAGGAACAGTTGGCTTTCATTTGTTTTACGGCTACCACACCTGGTCCGATTGTGCCAGATAGCTTTCAGATCAGGCAAATGACTGATATTGTGTTATAATGAAAAGTTACCTGGTGACAACCTTACACCATTTTACATTTCAACAACCATTCAGCAGAAATATTATGGGATATCAATCTGACGGCTGCTGCTTGCTTTTTACTGCTTGACGCTATGGGAACATTGATCGTGTGCGTCTCCTACCTACCTGCACCCCCCCAATGTGCCCACCTTGATCTTCAGAAAGCATTACCTTTCTCAGTCAATATATTGATCAGGAGTGCTCTAGTTTGTAATGGATTTTTTTTTTCTTTTTTAGACTCAGTGTCTGATGTAATTAGGACTGTCCATTAGACCGTTGTAGACTTTGCAGCAGATGTGCAGTGAAGTCCTCCCCTATAACCACAATTAAGGCTTGTACCATAAAGCTACAGCCTGGTTGCCATGGACTCCCTCCTTACTTCTGTCAGTGTGTTCCAGAGAGCCTGTGATAGAGCAGAGCTGTAATATATGCTGTGTATCACCTGTAATCACTTTTATCTAGAGCAGATTTTATGAAACACTTGTACAGGTTGTGTTCAACAGCAGAACAGCCACAAAAGGCTCCAACACTTGGATTACATCCAGGCATGGAAAATTTATGAGCGTATAAACTGTAATGGAAAAAAAAAACGATTAGACAGTATTGCTAAAAACAATGGGCTTTATAAAACCACAGACGATAGTGGTGGAAGGAATACAGTCATCCTTTTGTGTATTGACTTTATCTTGATGTGTCTGGCCATAGGAAACCATCCTAAAAGTGAGTGTGTTCAGATGTTGCCTGCAGAATTCTCCTCATTAGGGTGGCCATACATCCAGGGCTGTGGAGTTGGTACAAACATCGGACTCCTCAGTTTATGAAAGCACTGACTCCAGGTACCCAGAATTGCTCCGACTCCTCGACTCCTTCGTCTAATACATACCAGGGCTGTGGAGTTGGCACAAAAATTATCTGACTCCTCAGTTAATGAATCTCCCGCCTCCTGGTACCCAAAATTGCTCCGTCTCCTCGATTCCAACTCCGACTCCACAGCCCTGCTTACATCTACTGATTTTGCAGGGCAATCGACCATCCATTGCAATAATGTTATCGAATTGGATGAAAATCTGTGCCACAACAAGCATGCCTAATTGAGGATTTTGCCAATTTCAGGCTGAAATCAGTCTAATAAGTCGATCAGACATGGTGGAAAGATCTCAGTTCTCGATCATGTGCCCTGCGATATTGCTGCCTACCCCCAGTGTTATGACAGACCTGGAAGAGAACAGGAGTCGTAGCTGCGGCACATATGTATATTTGGGGGGTAGGCCAGTGAGGGGGTGTCGTTACGCTGATTCCTGATAGATTTCATGCTGAAATCGATCCGGAATCAGCCTGAGATGTATGGGCAGGCAACAGATCAGATTCGATCAGAAAGAGATCTGTCTCTTGGTTGATCTGCCCATACATCGCTAGTGGGCTCCCATCTGGCTGCTGTTTTACAAACAGGGTGCACAGCATACAGTACATGGACACACACATTTAATGTGAAATTCTGATATTTGCTGCATTGTGCGACCTGCAGAACCTCTCTTCCTGGGGCATAAGGCCTCTTCCCCCCCCCCCCATCTAGTTATGGCCTCTGCATCCAGAATGGGACTTATCTGTGCTGACCTGCTGCCTAGCTTTCTCTGTAGAATTTGCGTGCCTGAGGCTTCTTTTGCTTAGATCATCACCTTCCTTGTTTACTATCTTACAGTTTGCTGTTTCGCAAGTCTGAGAAAGTATTTCATTACAGTTAATAGGTAATAATTGCTCAGCTATGTGACTCTAAAGCAGTTAATGCCTTTAACAGTGAAGAACAGGTCAAAGTGCAGCAGCTGTAGGCAGCATGCCTGTTGTATGTAGTGCATGGCTGTCTATTACTGTCAGTACTGCAGCACTAAGTTACTCCAAGTTCACTACATACAATGCTGATGGCTCTGGATCTCATAGGTTACCTAGATCCCCCTTTTACCACTGGGGGCATGATATTTTTTTTTGCTCTTTCAGGGCAGAGACCGATGCAGATCAGGTGTTGTTTCGATTGACAATAGCCATGGGGACTCCTAAACTCCTAAATCCAAAAGATCAGCACAACAGCTGAACAAGGAAGGATTTTTTTTGTTTCTTAAAAAAAGGCTGCAATGGCAGTCTTTGTATTCCTCTCAATTTAAGCTTCCTTGTGAAATCAGTCAAGTTGAAGGTCATGGGGTTTCCCTTACTCCACAGTGACGCCAATGCTGCCTGTGTGTTTGTCAGCTGCTTGGATCACAAGCCTGTCTGTGTCTGATAACTGGCCGGTTATGCAGCCAGGGCTGTTGTGTGTCATCGGATAACAGAACCTCAGGAGTGGGTTCCCTCTTCTAGTGAGTTTGGACCCATTTTTATACTGTTTGTTATTTATAACAGGCTCTTGAAAATTAGCACTTGTTAAAGCCCAAGAAGACCAAAAACAGAAGATGTTACATTCTGAAAACACATTGTGTAGTATAACTTAAAGGACCACTATCTTGAAAAAAATTGAAAATATAAAAATAAACAAACACTTTAGTAAACACAGTAGTACATTTCTCCCAGAGTAAAATGTGCTATCACTCATTTTTCTCCTATGTTGCTATCACTTAAAGTAGGTAGTAGAAATCTGACCGAAATGACATATTTTGGACTAGCTCATTTTCTCATGGGGGACTCTCTGGGTTTTGTTTATTTTCAAAAGCACGTTGTGAACAGTAGTTGCTCAGCTCAACTGACAGAATACTGTGCAAACAGGTGAAAGTGAGGGGGTGCTGCCTCGTTGTATAGATCCTTTCCAGGGAGTGCTTTTGTAAAGAATAAAATACTGAGAATCGCCCGTGCAGAGATGGACTAGTTAAAAACATGTCTGTTCCAGATTTATACTTGGAAATGGACCAATCAAATCCCAACCAAGCTTAAATTGATTAATCTATTTTTAAGCTGCATAAATTGACATGCAAATTTATATCATCCCGCATGAACCCTGAAATATTTGCATCTCATTGATGATCCCTAGTGCTAGTCTGAGGCATAAAGGTTCATACACACCTACCAACTATCTGCCAAGCTTGTCTGTTAAGCCCCATTCACACGCTCAACTGCGGTCTCAGCACAATTGTCAAACAGCTTTTGTTGTGAAACCAGTTAAAACAACTAAAAAAAAAAAAATTTTGCTATTGTTTAAAAAGCTGATAAGACTGATAAAGACTGATAAGTCAATCCAACAGTTGGATTGCCTTCTTATCAGTCTTATTAGCTGTTTGAACAATAGCAAAATACTTTTTTTAGTTGTTTCAACTTGTTTCACAACAACAGTTGTATGGGGCTTTAAAGAGAACCCTAGGTGTGTTTAAAGAATGTTATCTGCATACAGAGGCTAGATCTGCCTATACAGCCCAGCCTCTGTTGCTATCCCAAACCCCACTAAGGTCCCCCTGCACTCTGCAATCCCTCATAAATCACAGCCATGCTGTGAGGCTGTGTTTACATCTGTAGTGCCAGTCTCAGCTGCTCCCCCGCCTCCTGCATAGCTCCGGTTCCTGCCCCCGTCCCTTCCCTCCAATCAGCAGGGAGGGAAGGGATGCAGGCGGGGACTGGAGTTCTGCAGGAGGCGGGGAGAGCAGCAGACTGACACTATAGAGATAAACACAGCCAGCTCTGACAAGCTGTTTGTCAGCAGCGTGGCTGTGATTTATGGAGGGATTGCAGAGTGCAGGGGGACTTTAGGGGGGTTTGGGATAGCAACAGAGGCTGGGCTGTATAGGCAGATCCAGCCTCTGTATGCAGATAATATTCTTCAAATCCACCTCGGGTTCTCTTTAAGAGACACTGAAGCAAGAATAAATCTCGCTTCAGTGCTTATATTCAGTAGGGGCATGTGTGCCCCTGCTAAAACGCCGCTATCCCGCGGCTAAACGGGGGTCCCTTCACCCCAAAACCCACCCCTGCAAAATCAACGACCAATTTGGTCGTATATTTTGCTGCTCTTCAGGCAGGGCTAACGGCTGCAGCCCTGCCTCTCAGCACCGTCAATCAGCGGCGCATCGCCGCCTCTCCCCCGCCCCTCTCAGTGAAGGAAGACTGAGAGGGGCGGGGGGGAGGTGGAGATACGCGCTGACAGACGCGCGTGAGGCAGGGCTGCGGCAGTTAGCCCTGCCTCTATGCGGAAGAGGGGATGCGCTGCACGGAGGGGGATTTGGGGGTGAAGGGACCCCCGTTTAGCGGCGCGATAGCAGGGGCACGCATGCCCCTGCTATCTGAGGTCTGAAGCGAGATTCATTCTCGCTTCAGACTCTCTTTAACAGACAAGTTTGGTAGATAGTTGGACAGCTATTTTGTAGGTGTGTATGAACCTTTACATGCCCCACCACTTGGCTTCCATAATATCTACAAAATGAGGGCTGGTGCACAACGAGCGGCTTTTTCAGCGTTTCTGCAGCCGCTTGCGGCTGCGGATACGCTTGGTCAATGTATCTCAATGGGGTGGTTCACACCAGAGCGGGAGGCGTTTTGCAGAAACTAATCCTCCCGGGGTGAGGCATTTTTTGGATTGCGGATGCGTTTCTGCCTCAATGTTAAGTATAGGAAAAAACGCAAACCGCTCTGAAAAATGCCTGTTCAGAGTGGTTTTGTAGGCGTTTTTGTTACAGAAGCTGTTCAGTAACAGCTTTACTGTAACAATATATGAAATCTACTACACCACAACCGCTACACAAAACCGCAAAACGCTAGCTGAAACGCTGCAGAAAAATAAGAAAAGGCGTTTCAAAATCTGCTAGCATTTTGCGGATCTGCTAGCGGTTTTTGGTGTGCACTAGGCCTGAGTGTAAAATAAAGCCACCTGCGTGCTATAAGTCTATGTCTAGTTGTAAAGTAGGCTGGATCAGCATGGTGACCTGCAAAATCTCCCGCCCATCTTTTGTGCTTCACAAACAAGTACGAGAGCGGTCACCTGGTAAGGATCAAGGCTCTATCCCTCAGGCAACAGTGCAGGAGGACGGAGTCTGTACAGACACACTGCTAGCCTTCAGGCTAATGATGCGCTCTGTTGTTAGGCGGAGGGGAAGAGGGATGCCAAGGCAGCGTGTGAGCATCGGAGGGGGGGAGGGGTGATGCCCTTGGCCATTGTTAGGCTGAGTCATTCTGCCAGGCAGACTTCTTGCTGACGCGCCGAGCAGAATTCGCGAGCCGCTGTGCACATGCTCAGTTTACTGTAGATTTCTCACTATGCATATGAAAGGGCACCATCGAACTGGGTACAGCATGTATAATTTACAATATACAAATAAAATGTATTGCAGATCCTTATTTGTGCAAATTGTATTTCTTAAATCAAGCCTAATCACTTGATTATACTATTCTTGCTGTATCTGGGGCGCAAAGTTCATGTTGCATAATGAGCTCTTGCGTAACGCACTCAGAATCTGGGTTTATTTCTCTTGTATAATCCAGCATGTATCAGAGAGAGCCACGGTCTTTATGTAAGACATGAATCATATTGTGTGTCATGCTTCCTTCTCTTACCACGGGGGAGTGAAGTGGTTATGCTTTCTCAAGGCTTGGATGCAGCACAACTGAAGCTGTTTATTAATCTGGTGTTGTACAATAGTCGTGTACTCTGCATCTGCTTTTTTTTCATAATGCTGAACTTTAACTGGTTGTGGGCCAAGACTGCCACTAGGAAGACATTCACGTCATGGGTTTGCTTTGTAATGCTGTTCTGCCAATGCGTAAACCCATAGTGAGCTCCTGCAGCAGTCCCACCATGGTTGGGGTAGTGATGTGGTGTTATTTGGCCACTGCAATAGCAAGTCTCACATAGTGGGTGGAAGCGTGGGGCTGCACCTTCTGTTCCAGTAGTAAGATCATTTGCATACGTTGCCAATGACCATGGAACCATGTTTTAGCTGCTGCGCCACCATATCATTGTGTTGGACTTGATATATTTTTTGACCACCAATTGGTTCTGGGCTCAAAAAGTGGGTAGAACAAAGAAAAGCTGTGTGGAGTAAGTAGAAAAGTTATCCGATTCCACCGATTTCGACTCTAGGTACCCAAAATTGCTCCGACTCCTTAGGCTAATACTTACCAGGGCTGTGGAGTTGGTACAACAATCAGTTTATGAAACCTCTGATTCCAGGTACTCAAAACTGCTCAGATTTAAGATTCCAAAGCCCTGAAACACAGAGATGGCCACCTATCTGTAATACTAGGTGTACAGAAAACAAAATGGTAGCTTTGCTATTAAAATTACCTTTCCATTTTGAGCTGCAAGTGTTAAACAGTCTATATAGATGAAGAAATCAGTCCTGTTTTGTACCACGTCACCGGAGCACCCGCCCTCCCCTTCTTCCGAATGGCTGTTGTAGGGGATCTGTGGGATGGGTGACAACCCCCCCCCCCCCCTTTCCCCAGGAAGCTGGCAAAAAGTGACACCCACATGGGACGACATACATCTGCATCTGATTAATTACCTGCTTTGTGGATTTATCCCGGTGTGCTGCTTTCAGCAATTACAGTGGTGTGAAAAACTATTTGCCCCCTTCCTGATTTCTTATTCTTTTGCATGTTTGTCACACTTAACGGTTTTTAATGAGCAGAAACATTTAACTATTAGTCAAAGATAACATAATTGAACACAAAATGCAGTTTTAAATGATTGGTTTTTATTAGTTAGTGAGAAAAAAACCTCAAAACCTACATGGCCCTGTGTGAAAAAGAAATTGCCCCCTGAACCTAATAATTGGTTGGGCCACCCTTAGCAGCAATAACTGCAATCAAGCGTTTGCGATAACTTGCAACAAGTCTTTTACAGCGCTCTGGAGGAATTTTGGCCCACTCATCTTTGCAGAATTCAGCTTTGAGGGTTTTCTAGCATGAACCACCTTTTTAAGGTCATGCCACAACATCTCAATAGGATTCAGGTCAGGACTTTGACTAGGCCACTCCAAAGTCTTCATTTTGTTTTTCTTCAGCCATTCAGAGGTGGATTTGCTGGTGTGTTTTGGGTCATTGTCCTGCTGCAGCAACCAAGATCGATTCAGCTTGAGTTGATGAACAGATGGCCGGACATTGTCCTTCAGGATTTTTTGGTAGACAGTAGAATTCATGGTTCCATCTATCACAGCAAGCCTTCCAGGTCCTGAAGCAGCAAAACAACCCCAGACCATCACACTACCACCACCATATTTTACTGTTGGTATGATGTTATTTTGCTGAAATGATGTGTGACTTCTACGCCAGATGTAACAGGACACGCACCTTCCAAAAAGTTCAACTTTTGTCTCGTCGGTCCACAAGGTATTTTCCCAAAAGTCTTGGCAATCATTGAGATGTTTTTTAGCAAAATTGAGACGAGCCTTAATGTTCTTTTTGCTTAAAAGTGGTTTGCGCCTTGGATATCTGCCATGCAGGCCGTTTTTGCCCAGTCTCTTTCTTATGGTGGAGTCGTGAACACTGACCTTAATTGAGGCAAGTGAGGCCTGCAGTTCTTTAGATGTTGTCCTGGGATCTTTTGTGGCCTCTCGGATGAGTTTTCTCTGCGCTCTTGGGGTAATTTTGGTCAGCCGGCCACTCCTGGGAAGGTTCATCACTGTTCCATGTTTTTGCCATTTGTGGATAATGGCTCTCACTGTGGTTCGCTGGAGTCCCAAAGCTTTAGAAATGGCTTTATAACCTTTACCAGACTGATAGATCTCAGTTACAGTACTTTTGTTCTCATTTGTTCCTGAATTTCTTTGGATCTTGGCATGTCTAGCTTTTGATGTGCTTTTGGTCTACTTCTCCGTGTCAGATAGCTCCTATTTAAGTGATTTCTTGATTGAAACAGGTGTGGCAGTAATCAGGCCTGGGGGTGACTACAGAAATTGAACTCAGGTGTGATAAACCACAGTTAAGTTATTTTTTAACAAGGGGTGCAATCACTTTTTCACACAGGACCATGTAGATTTGGAGTTTTTTTCTCACTAAATAATAAAAACCATCATTTAAAACTGCATTTTGTGTTCAGTTATGTTATCTTTGACTAATAGTTAACGGTTTTTGATGAGCCGAAACATTTAAGTGTGACACACATGCAAAAGAATAAGAAATCAGGAAGGGGGCAAATAGTTTTTCACACCACTGTATATTGAGTTTTTTTTGGATCCAATCTTTTGGCCTGTGAGTGATATATCCGGCCATTGCTTGCAGTTAGGTGGTGTATGTGGTGGTATGCGTGGCGGGGTGACCATCCCATGCAATTTTAGCCTTATACTGTATATGTTTGCTATTAGTGCAGTTCTTTTGTTATTTAATACAATCTGGTACTCTTTGAATATTATGTGAAGCAACTGGCTTTTTGTGTGTTTGGCATGCATAGCCTACCATTTTTTGTCCACTTCCTACACTACAAATTGATTCATACCTAATAGGGCTTGTTCAGATACTTGCCATGTACATAACTGACCTGGTGAGGATTTGTTGTGTAAGTGCCATCACTCTGTAGTGTGTCTCTTTCTGAATAGTTTAGTTTGAAGTCTGCAGGATAAGTAGCTGATCTCTCATCAGCAGAAACACACCTACCCAGAGAGCTAAGCATGCGTTAATTTTTAAACTGGGTAAGACACTAAATATAGTGGGTGAAAGTATGAGTTTACAGAGCATGTGACTGCACAGGAACTTGGCAGCAGCAGCTGGTAACACATGACTTGCAGGACCTGCATTCAGAGCATGAAAGAAAATCCCCCCTCTTTTCCTGTACACCAGCCTAATCTCCTCTGAGTTGTGGCGATATGAAGTGACAGTTTCACAAGGACAGTGTCCCTGCGGTGCTTTTCTCCTCTGCATAGTACAGAATTCCAATACATTCTGTGCATTGGGGATCTCACACTGAAGGGAAGTCTCTGTAGGTTTCCTGCAGCTGGAAAGTGTGCTTGATGAAGGACCTATTAGCCTGTTATTGTCAGGAAGGGCCCATTAAGACATTAGCTGTAAACCGCACATAGACGCGTGTTGATGGACGTTATGTCTGCCTACGTGTCTGGCTCTTCACTGCTCAGCTTGTGAGTCACACTTTTATGTGCTAATGGAGGTGTTTTGCATTTTCTCATCATCTGTGATGATCCTCCTCAGTATTAACCTCTAGCTCTCCAGATGGCTTTCCTACCCTGGAGACATGAGGGGCTTTGCATTGAAATTGATTTAGCATTGCCCTGTATGGTTTTGGTGCTCAGAGATCACCTCTTGAAAATCCCTGTCGCGGTTCACAAATCGTCAAGTAAACAAATATACTTCCTAGTCATTCTGATCTGTTACAGACAACTGTGGCATGACCCAGTCACCCTCTGAGCACCACTGCTGATGGTTAGTGGTGATTGTGCTATGAGCCTACAGACCCCACTACACCAAGGTTGTGTGTTCTTTGCTTTGAATGTGCACTTAGAGAAGAACAGGCAAACATGCCCAGTCGAGTTATAATGGATGACTTACCGTTACCTTGGATCCAACTCCCTGTTTCACCCTCTACAATTAGGATTTCAGCCAGCCCAGTCAATCATCTCCTGCTCCTCCATTTCTTGCAATCTGTGGTTGTCCAAGATCTCGCCCTAACCTGGTTCTCCTCCTACCTCTCAAATCCTTCCTTTAAGACCTCTTTCAATGGTTCCTCTTCAGCATCCACCCCCCTCTCAGTGGGGGTCCCCCAAGGCTCTGTTCTTGGCCCCTTGTTCTCACTCTGCACTCTCACTCTCTGTTCTTCTTTGCCTCCCTATCTGTGTTCTTCTTATCCTCCATCTCTCTGTTCTTTCTCTCCTCCCTCCCTCTCAGTTCTTTCTCTCCATAACCTACCCAAGTGGGGATCAGTTCATGCTCCCCATTTGCTACACTAGGTTTCAGTGCAGTTGTAACCCTTTCTTGTGACAGTACTTCTGCACTGTTCGTTGGTGATTTAACATACAACACAAGGTTGGCACTTTGTTTTGTTTTTTCCTTTGAGGTTCCCTTATATGACTGTTAACAATTCAGAGTATGTTTATGCTAATCTCAGTCTTTGGGATGCTGTGGCATAGTGTGCAGCAATTCTCACGGTGGACTGTAGAGCTTCCTATGTCTGGGATGAAGTGCAGCAGTTTCTTTCAGTGGGTTTCCCTGACCTCTGTATACTTTGGGCAGTGTAGCAGGAAGTGAGCCTTTTTCCCAAAGGATCTCCTGGTTACAGTGCTAGCACAGCCTATTCTTCCTGGATTTGTATGTTTGTCTCCAGGACTTGATATCCAGAATGTGAGTGCTGTAGGCAGGGTTCACACTTGCAAAAAGTTCATGTGCGTTCTCCCTGCATTGTGCATCGTTGCACAACCAATGCTAATTGGTGGGCAATTCACTTTAATTTTGTTTGCTGTATGTGCAGGGAAAAAAATGAAGGCGGCTTGTTGTATCTTTCCGGATCCCACAGGCATTTGCCCCATTTTGCTTTTATCTGTTTTTTTTTCTTTTTGTTTTGTTTTTTTACCATAGTTACTGTGAAAAAAAGTGAAAGTTTTCTTACATACAAGACTGGGGTGTCTGGAAAAACATGTGCAGAGGGGTGCATGTTGTATGTGCATTCAAGAATGAACCTACAAGTCAAGGCCAGTTTATAGTTCTGTTCAATCTCTTCTTCGTGTCTCTGTTTTGCCCCCTACTCGCGCGCTCTCTCTCTCTCTCTCTCTCTCTCTCTCCCTCTCCCCCCCTCTCTCTCTCCTCCCCCCCCCCCCCCCTCTCTCTCCTTTCCCTCCTCTTTGTTCTGTCTCTCTCCTCACTGTATCTCTCTCCTCTCACCGTCTCTACTTCCTCCCTCTCTCCCCCTCATCCTCTCTTCTCTCATGTCTCTCCTATCACTGTCTTTACTCCCTCTCCCCTCATTCTCTCTTCTCTCCTCTCACTGTCTCTGCTCCCTACCTCTCTCTCCCCTTCATCCTCTCTTCTCTCCTGTCTCTACTCCCCCCTCTCACTTTCTCTCCTCTGTCTCTACTCTCCCCTCTCTCTCCCACCTCACCCTCTCACCCCTCATCCAAATCCAAAAAGCTTTATTGGCAGGACCAAATACATTTAGCATTGCCAAAGCAAAACAAAACATTAACATGGGGGGAGGGGGATTGTGGGAATAAGGGAAGGATATAGGTATACAGTTCATAGGAGTGTGGAGGATGTAATGGATGGTATGGGAGGATGAGATATATAGTCCATAGGGGAGAGGGGTATAGGTATACAGTCCATAGGGGAAGGAAGTATGGGGTTATACAGTCCAAGTGGTATCATGTGCCTCTCAGTTGGTGGCAGGCAGTGATATATCGGGCTGCTATTTGCACAGTTTTTTCCTCTTCCCCCAATAGGTGGACCATCCTCTCACTGTCTCTACTCCCTCCCTCTCGCCTCATTCCCTCTTATCCTCTCTCCCCCACCAGCCCTGTTCTCTCTCCTCACGCTCTCTCTGTAATCCATAACACCCTGCAGTCACACTGCATTGGTAATTGTCTTGTTTCTCATATGAAATTCTGTGTGGTTGGTAGCATTTTGCTGACTATACTTAGTAGCTTAATGACATTTTCCAAGTACTGCATAGCAGACTTTCACCCCTCCCATGACTGTTGCCCTGCACTGTGTACACATTCATTCTCTCTAGCTGGTGTGTAGGGTTCAGTTAGCAGAGCCATGTGTAATTGCATCACTGTGTACAGGCGCCACCCCCCTCCCCTCACCCTCCCCACCTGCACAGCCACATCTGGCTCTCTAAGCTGAGCTGACATCTCCTGTGGTATGTGCGGTCATTGTATCCTCTCAGCCTGGCACAGACATGGCATGTGGAATGAAACTGGAGACTGGTAACAGGTGCTGCCACATAATAAAGGCTTGTGGGATTGATGTCTGATGTGTCACCAAGAGACTCGGCTCATGTGACAGTCCCTGGAAGTGTGTGGGTGGATCTTCAATTTGCTGTTAATTACCCTGCTGCATAGCTCAGTAAGGGGAGCTTGAGAAAGATGAGCTTATATAGCTGTGTGCTGGTGGTGGTGTCTTGCTCTGGGTCACAGTGCTTGTCAGCAAGAATAATGATATCCTTATGAGCAACAGCTTCAAAAGCCTGCCTGTGCCACACACTTTGCTGTGGATGTTTGAGCTACAGCACATGGGGAAATCAGGGCTGCTGTGGGATTGTTTGTTAAATAAAGAACATTTGTATAGTGCTTCTCCGGATGGACTCAAAGCACTTGAGAGCTGCAACCACTAGAGCACTCTCCATAGGCCACCCTGCACAGAACATTTATATTGCGTTTTTTTTCCTGGTGGACTCGAAGCCCCAGAGCTGCAGCCACTAAGGCACGCTCTATAGGCAGTAGCAGTGTTGGGGAGTCTTGTCCAAGGGTTCCTTACTGAAATAGATACTGGCTTAATGGCAGTTACTGGATAGTACTGGTTAAGGGCTCTTCCTCTGACACAGGGGACCAGGGTTTGTATCTCTTGCCTCTTCCTTTTCAGTAAACCAGCACCTTATTCAGTAAGGAGACCTTGGGCAAGACTACCTAACGCTGCTATAGAGCGTGCCCTAGTGGCTGCAGCTCTGTTGCTATGAGTCCACCAGGAGAAAAGCGCAATATAAATGTTCTGTGTCTTGTCTTCTTATTGTTATTGCTTTATATAGCGCAAGCATCTTCTGTGGCGCTGTACAACAAAATGCAAGGTATATATAACAATACAAAATAAACCATATAACAATACAAGGCAGTGGTGGATTACAGCTGAAGCAATAAATAAATTAACTACACATTTTTACAAGGGGTGGAGGATATTTGCAGATAATACACAGCATTGAGAGACAGAAGGGGAAAGCAGGCCCTGGTCAAAAGGCCATACAGTCTAAAGGTTTAAGGAATGGATGGGACAGTAGGTGAAGGGAGGCTGTGTATGAGATAGTAAAAATGGTGATGTCCTAGCTATAAGAGTGTGCTTAACTGAAGAGGTGAGTTTTCAGGTTGTGCCTAAAAAGGGTAAGTGCGGGTGAGTGGCGGATGTGTTGGGTGAGGGAGCTCAGAGGAGAGGATCGAGAGAAGTCTTGTAAGCGGGAGTGAGAAGAGGTGACCAGAGAGGAAGACAAGAGAATATTGTTAGTAGAGCAGATATTGCTCGTAGGATACTATCTGCAAATAAGGTTATTTAAATAGGAAGGAGCTAGCTTGCAAAGAGCTTTGTAGGGGAGAACCTTGACTGCTGCCTGGGCACATCTTTGATGCTGCTGCTGATACAGCCAATGTGCAGCCAATGTGCAGTGCTGCATGTGATCAGTATAGATGATGAAATCTGCTTGGAATTGGACGGGGAAACCAATAAATGTATGGCTAGCTGTGGGGACATTATTTTAACATACAAGCTTACCTCTGCCTGTTGTTTTATCTTACAAAAGGAGCTGCCTCTTCTATAGCCAGTGTTTGCAGATGATATTAGGACTTCCACTGACATTTGCTTATGAGCTTAGCAAGGCCAATTTAAGGTACATACACATGCTCAACTTTTGTCAGCTGAGAGGGATTGGGACTTGATTCAGGTTGAAGCCAAGTGTTCTTCTATAGCAGTAGACCGGTGCATCTGTCGCTATGGAGGGGTGAGGAGTGGTTACTCGCAGTGCATGATGGACTGGGTTCTGATCTGAGAAGTAAGGGGGAGAACAGTACACTGGGGGGGTTGTGGCGGTCTATAGATCAGGCATTTTGTAACTAAGGTTGGGAAAAACCTGTACACCCTCTCCATTCTCGAATTGGCTTTTTTGTGTGAGCGTAACAGCTTGTACTATAGCGCTGGGGTGGCAAGTCAGTATTTTGAAAAACTGTTTAAATAAAGAAAAATCCAGTTTGTTTTACATTATTTTAAGCATACCTTACTGTAGCTTCACTAATACTATAAAGGCTGATTGTACTCCTCACATTAGTAAGTTATCTACCCCCCAAAGAGAATTGCAAAACGAAATTGAACCTCCTACTGTGGAAGCCTGTGTACAGAAGCCAGGGCCCCTCTAGTCCATGCTGGCAGTGGTAAACAGTAGTGATGTCACCTCATGTCCACCTCCTGCCTCCCTCCTAGCTTTATTGAGCAGGCAAAAGATGACAACTGTGTTTAGAACTACAGAATGGGCAGTAGACCACAGTGGCTGTATATGGCAGGAGCTCTAGTGTTTTTTTTTTTTAGGGGGGGGGGGGGGGTTTGGGCATTTTGTGGGCTGCACCTTTAACTGAGTGTATCTGCTGTGGAAAGAGCAGGCAAGGCACTGTCCTCCCTTTTTCTTGCCTTCTACCAACATAAGAGATTAATCGAGAGATGAAATAGGCCCTGCTCCCTGTAGTTTTTGTCATTCCTACAGCTCATTTTCCAAATGCGTACAGTCAGCTTGGCAGATGTAACCTTTTGAAAACACCATTGCGGATTGTGGTTATATGTGGGGGTGAGCTTGGTTAAAGCCATGTTTCAAAAGTGCCTTGTTTGTTTGAGAAAAGCAGCAGAATTGCTGTGTGTGTAGCAGAATGTTATTTTTGAGCTGCCCTGTGTGAGTATATCATTAAAAGGGAGAGAGAGAGAGAGAGAGAGGGGAAAAACTGTATTCCCCAGCTTCCAAGGGGCCTGTTCTGCCTCTCCTGCAGAGCCTTGTGAGAACTTCCCCCAGCAGCTGTAATTATTTGGAATAGATCTGTGTAGTAGCTGCAGCAGAAATGTTCCAAGTGTGTGCTCGGAATTCTGATTCCAGGCCAGACATCTGCTGGGAACTTCAAGTCATTCCACCCCAGCCCTAGTCATGTTTCATAAAACACTAGTTGGTATTCATTTATTTATGTACCCCTTGCGCTGTTCTGTTCCGAGAACAAGCACTACAGGGAGGGAGGGAGGACTGACTGAAGAAGAAACATTGTGATTCCCCCTGTCTTTACACAGAGCCATGGTCTTTTTTTTTTTTCTTTTTCTTTTCTTTAGGTGCAGGTATAAAAGAGACTTGCTTAAAGGGCCACCTGTGTGAAAAAATCTAACATTTAAAATGCATGTGGATGCATGTGTATGAAATGTACTTTTGTTCCAGAGTATAATGCACTATACATTTTATTTTTTTCTACATCACTGTCACTTGCAATAGATTAAAAGTCTGACAGATCTGATAGGTTTTGGACTAGTCCACCTCCTTATAGGTGAGTCTCAGGGTTTTCTTTATTTTCAAAATCTGTTTTCCTGAGCGGAAGTTACAAAGAACAATTGCCAAAATAGCGTGCACGTGAGTAGGCAGACTAACTGGCATTCTTGCATAGATCCTTTCCAGGGAATGCTTTTGAAGAAAGGAAATGCTGAGAAGCCCCATGAGGATATGGACTAGTCCAAAACCTGTCAGATCTGTCACATTGTTACTGCTTCCTGTAGGTGACAGCAACAACAGCAACGACAAAAAAAAAATTATGTAGCATTTTACTCTGGTAGTTATTACGCGTGTATTTTATATTTTAACATTTTTGGGGTAGTTCTATAATGTATTTTTTTTTAATTTTTAGTTGAAGCTTAATTTCACAAATACTTCTGTTTTCCCTACCCTTTCCTCATTTATCAATAAGCCATCGGTCACATTACCATAGGCAGGCATTCTCCTGTTGTGTGAGTTGCCCGGTTCCCTATTGCATTATTCAGGGGTATGGCTGCATGCTCCATGCCTCCTTCCTCAGGGTCTTGCAAACCTTGGGCTGTTCCTCTCATCCACAATGAACTTGGGTAGGCAGAAGGGTGTCAAAATAAAGCATCTCCTGCTTCCAGTGCAGAGGAAGAATTTTCTCATGGCAATCTGATGTCTGCATGGGCATCCTCCAAGCTGTTTGACAGTATTCTCTATTACAGTGACAGTGTATAAGTGACCCTGGTCATACCATACCTAGTGATAGGCATTCTAAAATAGCTGTATGCCTGCTTCATTTCATTGCCCTCTATCTCTGTTGGCACTCCATGTTTGTAGAGAAGAAAACAGTGCATTCAGTTTATTTATTTTTTTGTACATAACAAACCAGGACAGTCACAGTTTGCCTTACAGATGGAAGCACCCAACTACCTGCCAGTCACTGAATTAGTCCAGGTGTTGAAGCTGTGTAACGAAGTCTCCTGCTCTTTGCAGCAAACTATTCATGCCGGTAAAGGGGGGTTTGAAAGCAATCCATACGCCTACATGTGTAGTGTAGAGGAGGTGCACAGGAACCAACTCCTACATGTAGCATGTTTGTAAAGTGCAATTTGAGGTAGCTTATAGGGTTAAGTTTGCCATACACTTACAGATTGTCACCCAATATTCCAAAATGATTTATTCCTTTCTGAAGAGAATCAATTCACAAAGTCCTGATTCCTACCACACACTGCACATCAATTTCAAATCGATTCCAGCAGGGAATCTATTGAAAATCGGTTGAACGTCAGAGTTTCTCTGTTTGATGTGGTCCAAAGAGATAAGCCATAGATCTACCAATGCTCTTGCCCCCACCCCTAATTGATTTTAATTTTCTATCTTGTCTGGTCAATACTTCAATCAATTTTTAGTCAAAATAAAAAAGCGATCGGACATTTTAGAAAATTGCCAACAGATAAATCGGATCTATAAGGATGAGGAAATTGACGTGTATGGCCACCTTTAGGGGAATTAAAGCCAGCTGCAAACTGAATTGGGAAGCTTAAAGGGCACAACATAGCCCTAATAAGTTGTGTAACACTGACCTTCATTGTTTTGTTTTGTTTTTAATAGCAGTGGTGTTTTTATAAATGTTTAGACTGCAGGAACAAATGCGTGTGGTTATACATAAGCAAATTCTTATCTTTGAACAGAGTGTACTTTATTGCATTCTCAGATTTGAACAGATTACTTGAAACACCACATACATTTATCTGTAGATATTTGCTGTTCAAGCACGCTATTAAAAAAAAAAATTAAAAAAAATTTAAAGGACTTCCTCTCAGCGCAAAAAGATAAACAGTATAAGAACCTTTGATTAAGATGAGGGGGATAAGACAGACTCTTCTCTTTAAAAACACACAGGGTGCATTTCTGTTTTGTTTGTTTTTTTTTGTCCTGTGCACACGTTCAGGTCCACGTTAACCAGTCTGTACCTGTAATTGAGCAAATTGAACTGGTTATCAGACTGCCTTTGTGTATATCATGAAAAGGGTTTGCTAAATTTAGCATTACTGATAAAACACCTTTGAAACTCTGTTGGCTGTTGACAGTATAATATACTACATTGCTAGAAAAAGGCCATAACCTGTTGGTATTCTACCATATGCTGGGCATACACGGCTCGTTTTTGGTGCTCGAGTTTCCTGTTCGATCATTTTGCCCATCGATTCTGCAGTCGATTCTATTATCTTCCGCTCTTTTTTTCTTATCTTTTTCCATTCACTGCTATCACAAATCGAGCGGCAAAACGATCGAGCGGGAGATCGAACATGTAGGAAATTATCTAGCGAGCAATCTACATGGCTCAAAAACGAACCGTGTATTCCCAGCATTAGGCTGGTATGAGGAGAATACGACTCACTCTCTGGACTTCAAGAGCAACACACTTCTTTAGTTTTTGAACTATGCTTTGTAGTTTTTGTCCGATGCTTAATTTACTATACATAGGGTGCCCACATGTTACTTGATACTGCTGCCTGATTGATCTTCCTATATGATTTTATTAAGTCAGAAGAGAGTTGGTGCCACAACATGGCTTTCCAATCGATCTCGCTCTAGCTTTCCAGTGGAAATCAGTCAAACGAGTCGATCATGAATGGTGGAAAGAACTCTGACGCAAGGGCTTAATCGGGTGCACAACGGTAATGGTGTTCGATATCACAACACCTGACAGATCCCTGTCTGATGTTCCCTCAAGTGTAATGTGTGTGTGTGTGTCCATGTGTGTGTGTCCGTGTGTGTGTGCCCGTGTGTGTGTGTGTGTGTGTCCGTGTCCAGTGTTAGTCTCGCCTCTCCTCCAGCGTGACTCCTGGACGACGTCACTGGGAATGCCTTTTTCCGTGTGACGCAGGCATGTGTTGTGACGCTTGGAGTCACGTGGTACAGGCATTTGCGGTGACGCACAACATTGGAGGGAGGCCAGGGAATCAAAGCACATAGATGTGTCTGATCAATATAGGGTTGCAGGGTGGACTGTGTTAGAGGAAATAGTCAGGAATGTTCATAAATGCCAGACTAAACAGGTGGCTTTTCAATTTGGACTCAGAAATTCTTCCAGTGATGGAGATGTCCTGATTGGGTGTGGCAGAGAGTTCCAAAGTGTAGGGGCAGCATGACATAAGACTCTGCCTACAAAGGTTTTGCGGTGGGACCAAATTATTAGATACTGTTGATCTAAGATTGTGAAGGTGTGATGCAGTTGCAACAAGTCCTTCAGGAATCCAGGGCCCAGATTGTCAAAGGATTTGAATGTCAGGATTTGATCAGAGAGGGATCTATCTAAAGGTCGATTTTGCCATACATCGAGTGATATATGGCCACTGTAATGCTTCTTTATAGCGTTGTAAATCTCTTCTGATTTTGTTGAACTGCTCTGTAGCTCCCTAGCTAACCCTGCTACATTCAGTTATGATGCCCGCTGAAGCAGTAGTTATGTGATGGTTGGGTCTTTTACTGACCAACTCAAGTAGTTGAAAAAAAAATAAAAATCTGACGTAATGAAGTTGGTTTGATGGCAGGAAACCTTTTAATATGCCAAACCTCTTGTACTGTCTTGTTTTTGCTGGAAGCTGAATCTCTGAGCTGTTGACAGTTGCAACAGATAATGACTGACATAATTGCATGCCACTGCTTGTGTGCCAGTTGGTTAATGAGCGTTCTGGTTAAGCGGCTGGCATCCTTTCGCAGAAAAAAATAAATAAAATAAAAGCTTCACTGTAAACACTTAATAGTCTTCTGTGAATTGTCACGCGGATGGAAGTAACACTTACATTTAACAAGGACTTGCAGTGCCTAAGCTTGCATTATCTATACAGCATCTAAGCAAAACATGTTTTGCAGTGCAAGCTTTTTATACATCTTTCCATCGTGTGTTTACTATGAGTTTATTTTTAATATGTCTGTTCTCTGGAGTATGCGTGGCAGTCTGCACTGTCACAGGGGACACCATGCAAATGTAAGCTCAAATTAAAGCCACTAGCGTGATCGACAACTGTTATTAGAGTCATTTGCGCATCCGCACGGGAGCGATTTCTCGTATTGAGGATCTGCAGACAAAGGACTGAGTCACAGGGAAGCTGTCTTGCCTGCAGGTGTAGCGTTGGAAAGTAATGGCGTCCGTGCAGAAAGAGCTGGCTCTGGTGTTGAAGCTGATGGATGCTGGGAAAATATTACTGATGTCTTCTCAGGAATAGTGTGAATCATACAGATTGCCTGTGAGGTCCGTTTTTACAGGAAATAGCCTTTGTGTAAAAATACAGTGAGGCAATCTTTAGCTCACATATGTGGAAGACATCAGGCTGTGTAAGTATCATCAGTAGGCATTAAATCTCTTTATTTATTTATTTTATTATTAAAAAAAGAATTGTATATGGAGTAGTGAATAGCAAAAAAATCTCTTCCTAAAATTCTGATCTTTGCTGGTCCATGGAGGGACTTTAGTGTAGCCAATCAAAACATCTTGGCTTTTATTGCCTCAGTTTCTTTCCCTTCCTGTGTCACTGGAAACTTGCGTATTAGGAGAACTTTTTGCTCACCGCATGCTATTTTTGTGTTTTGTAGCATTGAAGGGTGGGTTCCTGGCACTGTGTGGGCGCTCAGTGATGGCACTTTTTAAAACTTTTTAGCAAAAGTTTCAGGCAACAGAGCCTCGTTTGTGAAAACAAGGGAAATTGGGGACAAAGTAGCATTTCTACGCTTTACTGAAGACTTGTGCACATTTCTGATCTTTCTTGGCTAAAACAATCAATGTTGAATGCATCCCATCCAGCAACTGACTGGACAGACTCCTCCCAACACCTGCTAGTCCTGCAGCAACTGAGGGCACCGCCCACCAGTCTTCCCTCTTTACCTTTCCATAGAACATGCTGGGAGCTGAGCATTGTGCCTGCGGCACATGTTTCTACACTGTAACGATTGTTCCAGGCAACAAAAGACTAAGGGCCGGTTCACACGGACGCTTGGCGGCGTCTACCGTCAAGCGTTCGGGACCCATCGGCTAAACTCTCCCATTCAAGTGAATAGGAGCGTTTAGCATTGCGCGGTTACCGTCGATTACCGTCGATTGCATAAACGCGGCGTTCTGATCCCGATTTAACGCATCGTTTCGGCCGTCCCTAGAAGCCGCATGCAACGTCTAGGGACGGCTAGCCGGCGCGTCTTCATGTCCCCCTGCGGGGACGAGAAACGCCGATCGCGACGATCTCTGTACCGCCGCCACCGAACGGGACGTCTCAGGACGACGCGACTTCCTGGCCGCCCCAACGCCGCCTGCCGTCCGTGTGAACCGGCCCTAAAGTTTGTATGTTGCTCAGGTTTCTCATGGGCTGCAGGGAAACCTCCCGTCTTAAAGAGTCACTGAAGCGAAAAAAAAAATGATGATATTATGATTTGTATGTTTAGCACAGCTAAGAAATAAAACATTAAGATCAGATACATCAGTGTAATTGTTTCCAGTACAGGAAGAGTTGAGAAACTCCAGTTGTTATCTCTATGCAAACAAGCCATTAAGCTCTCCTAAGTAGTGGAGTCATGGAGAGGGCTGTTATCCGACTTTTATGATCTCAACTGTTCCTGGACTATTTACTTTTCCTCTGCTAGAGGAGAGGTCATTACTTCACAGACTGCTCTGAAAGACTCGTTTTGAATGCTGAGTGTTGTGTAATCTGCACATATTATAGAATGATGCAATGTTAGAAAAAACACTATATACCTGAAAATAAAAGTATGAGAATATTTTCTTTGCTGCTAATCTTCTAGTAATTATTCATAGTACACAACCAATTCACTATATCATATATTTTTTTCCGCTTCAGTGTCTCTTTAAAGCTGCCAACAAACGCTGCATGTTTTTCTTGCTTCGCCTTGCGTTCAGGCTTGTGTTTTTATTGGCCGAAGGAAAATTCCTGTCGAATGCTTTGCAGAAGCGTGCAAAAAAGTACAAGCTTAACGCAAAAGTGCAGGTACTGCTCGGGCAGCACAGTGGCGTAGTGGTTAGCACTCTCACCTTGCAGCGCCGGGTCCCCGGTTCAAATCCCAGCCAGGGCACTATCTGCATGGTGTTTGTATGTTCTCCCTGTGTATGCTAGGGTTTCCTACGGGCACTCCAATTCCTCCCACACCCCAAAAACATAGATAAATTGGCCCTAAACTACACCCTATATAAAGTTTACCTTAGACTACGATACACACACTACATGATACATACAGACATATGACTGTGGTAGGGATTAGATTGTAAGCTCCTTTGAGGGACAGTTAAGTGACAAGACAATGCGCTCTGTACAGCGCTGCAGAACATGTCAGCGCTATATAAATACTAAATAAAAATAATCCCATGCGGTTGCACCTAACATGGAGGTGCTAGGATACTTAGATGCAGGGTTGCATGCTATGTTCAGATTTACATAACCTGCCACAGAATCCCCTATAGAAACTGCTCCATTGCTTTCAAGGTGAAGCGGTCACAGTGCGTTCAGCAGACTCCAGAACCTGTGTCCAACACTTGTGTTTAAACCCCTTGGAGACCAAACCAAAGCACTACCTACTGGCTACTAGTGATACATGTAAATCTTTTATTTACTTCATTTTTTTTTCTGCCTGTAAGGACTACAATAACTATAAGTAAAGAAAAGCATGTAAGTAAAGAAAATAGCCATTCTCTTTTATGTGTCACTCTTCATGTATAGCCCTTTTTGTGTGACGGGTTTGTTTTATTCCAGCTTTGGATGTCAGTCAAGCTCTGTTAAGACAGCATATGTTACATTTTATGCTAGCCTGTCTCCTATCCGAGCGTACGTTGGAAATACTGGCTGTGACAGTTGAGCGGGTAACAGGTTCAGTGAAGCCTGCACAGCTGCTTCAGCCCATCAGTTTAGCTGGGGAGGCTCAGGGTACACCTGCTGCTGTGTTGATGGTCACAAAGCCTGCACTGTTTATATGGCCGATTAGCTACTGTCGCAGTCCTATGCAGTTGCTGGAATCATGTTAGCTGCAATTTCATGGTCTCTGTGCTCAGTGGAATGTTTGATTCAGTTTTATCGGACTTTGTTTTCTCAAAAGAGCTGTTCTACTTGGTCAAAATAATCTGCGCGGGTCATAAATGATTGCCGCGGTGAAGGTTCAGGCCGTAATTGTGTCAGCTGCTGTGCAAAAGCCGTAGATCATAGTGTTATCAAGAGCAGGAAGGTCAAGGGCTTGTCCTGGTTATGCATCTCACTAGGGCCTTATCACTGCACCAGGTATTTATGTGCTGCAATTCTCCTTAACTGATGGAATAGAACCTTATTTAGGTTTGTGACCTATATAAGGATCTTGTCATCCATGTTTCAGTGAATTCTTAAAGTGGAAATGAACTATTGCACAGGACAGAAGGAAAATCTAGAGAAATGCACCTCGTATGTATTTAGAGAGTTTAGCCTGTCTAATTTCCCCCCTCATCTGTGACTAATCACAAATTGCAATTGGATCCCTCAGCTGTGTCAGCTGAGTGCTACGGCAGAGGCGCTAATTTGAAAGCATAGGATGTTAACAATATGGGCTGGTGCACAGCAGAGCGGTTCTGAAGCGTTTTTTAAAACGCAGGGGGAAAACCGCCTAGCTAATGAAAGTGAATGGACTGGTGCACACCAGAGTGGGTCGTTTTTTCCACAAATGCAAACTCAGGGGCTGTAGCATTTTTTAGATTACTGAGGCGTTTCTGCCTCAATGTTAAGTATAGGAAAGTGGAAAACCGCTCTGAAAAATGCTAGATGAGAGCGGTTTTCCAGGCGTTTTGGTTACAGGAGCTGTTCAGTAACAGCTTTACTGTAACACTATATGATATCTGCTACACAAAAACGCGCTAGGCATGTTTAGAAAACCTCTCTAAACATGCCTAGAATCGCTCTGAAATCTGCTTCATAAACCTTTAGCGTTTTGCAGATCTGCTAGAGGTTTTTGGTGTGCACTGGGCCTGTGTCTGCTTTTATGAAAACAGGACGTAGAAACACTGCAGATTTATTGCAGGATTTCTGTAAGCTGTAACAAATAAATGGTTTTCTTTAAAGGCGGTTATGCTGTTGCTTATCTTTTAGAGCAGAGAGAAAGTTCTGAGTTTAGGTTCACTTTAAAGGAAACACGGATGTAGTAGAAAGATGAGGCATTATTACTAGTGGGGGAGGAGTTGAAATCTAGGCTGATGCTATTGGGTTGCATCAGAACACTGTTCAGACTATAAGGGGGAATGCACAGAGTTTACCGAGAAGATTGCAGCCATAAAAGACAACTAACGAGAGGGATATAGAGGCTGCCATATTTATGTCCTTTTTTGAATAATACCAGTCATCTTACTATTCTGCTGATCCTCTGCCTCTAATACTTTTATCCATAGACCCTGAACAAGCATATGCAGATCAGGTGTTTTTGACATTGTTGTCAGATCTGATTAGATTAGCCGGCTATGGCTAAAAGTACTAGAGGCAGAGGCTCAGCAGGATAGCCAGGCAACTAGTATTGTTTAAAAGGAGATACATATGGCAGCCTCCATATACCTCTCACATCAGAATCTGTTTCAAACTGGTGTTGCTATCCATAAGCAGAGATCTGGTCCCATAATGCCCCTAGTGGCTCTCAATGCTGCTTTATATCCTTAATGTAGCCTCATTTGCACTTTAGAAGCTACATGTTTTACAAGACTTGACTAAGAAATCCCTTTAGTTTGCTTTGTTTCAGTAAATGATGGAATATAAGGACAATAGCGTTGTGTAACCTCCATGCTCTGTGAACTCGCGTGAAGTGTGCATTTGGATCAGTAACTCTATAAATGAGTTTTTCAGAGCCAGACAGCTCCTGTTCCTGGGCCTCAGTGCAATAGGGCTTGTCTATTGTACTCTGTTTATTGTAGCAGCTCAGCCGGTTGGACGCAGACATTTTGTCATGTGAGGAATGCAGGGCACCCTGAGGTTTTGCTAACCACTAAAGCCACAGCCAGCAGTGTGACGTGTGCACGCTTGTCCTAGGCTTGTTTTATTAGCAGAGCTGAATACGGGGTAAGCTGTGCTTCCTGTCTGGTGAGAGGAAACTACCTGAGGCTTTATAATGAAAGCAGTGTGTCTGTGTACACCCTGCACAGCAGAGCAACACACCCAGCACACACTGCAAGGAGGCCTTTCACCTGCTACACAGTGGCATTGTGTTCAGGTTTCATGTGACACATTAATGAACAACTACATGACCTGCAATAACATCACACCATTCAGGTCCCAGATAGCCCGGCTCCGGCAGAATGTTCCTGCCCTTCCAGGTAAAGTGCAATTTATAGAATGATTAACCCAAAACAATACTTAGAGGAACTCCAGTGAAAATAAATTAATAAAAAAGTGCTTCATTTTTATAATAATTATGTATAAATGATTTAGTCAGTGTTTGCCCATTGTAAAATCTTTTAAATCCCTGATTTACATTCTGACATTTATTACATGGTGACATTTTTACTGTTGGTTATGTAGCTGCTGCATGTTTTTTTGGCAGTTGGAAACAGCTGTAAACAGCTATTTCCCACAATGCAGCAAGGTTCGCAGACAGGAAACTGCCAGGAGTACCACGGTCCTTAGTTTCTTGTGGGAGGGGTTTCACCACAATATCAGTCATACAGAGCCCCCTGATGGTTGGTTTGTGAAAAGGAATAGATTTCTCATGTAAAAGGGGGTATCAGCTACAGATTGGGATAAAGTTCAATTCTTGGTCGGAGTTTCTCTTTAAAGCAGTAGGGTCAGCCATACTATGACGGGGAAAAAACACATATATAAGTAGATAAATACTTGATCTACTTACATAACACATGTATTGTACTGTTCACGTTTTGATTTCAGTGAATTTTATATAGTAAATGAAAAAAATTCTGTTCCTGGTGGGGGCCATGTCTTTTGCCCACAGTTGGAGGCTAAATACTGATGTCATTTCTTCCCTTAACTTTTTTCTTTTCTCCTCCACTCGCAGAGTCACCTCAGCCTTGCTTGTAAACACAAGTGAGCAGAGGATCATGTTTCAGCTAGGCAGGGAAATAAAGGAAAGAGGAGGAATATATTACTCCTATTCTTATTATTATTATTATTTAAAAGAACCCCCAGCAGCTTTGGGCTGCTCTGTGCTGGGCTTGGGATGCCTGTGCTGGATAAGGTTATAGAGGCATGACAGACTTTGCGCTGCACAGGTGATAGACTTAGGGCTGCTCTGTGCTGGGCTTAGGATGTCTGTGCTGGATAAGGTAAGAGGAGTGATGGACTTTGGGCTGCTCTGTGCTAGGCTTGGGATGTCTGTGCTGGATAAGGTAAGAGGAGTGATGGACTTAGGGCTGCTCTGTGCTAGGCTTGGGATGTCTGTGCTGTATAAGAGAGGAGTGATAGACTTTGGGCTGCTCTGTGCTAGGCTTGGGATGTCTGTGCTGGATAAGAGAGGAGTGACAGACTTTGGGCTGCTCTGTGCTAGGCTTGGGATGTCTGTGCTGGATAAGAGAGGAGTGACAGACTTTGGGCTGCTCTGTGCTAGGCTTGGGATGCCTGTGTTGGATAAGGTAATAGAGGCGTGATAGATTTTTGGGCTGCTCTGTGCTAGGCTTGGGATACTGTGCTGGATAATAGAGGAGTGATAGACTTTTGCTGCTCTGTGCTGGGCTTAGGATGCCTGTGCTGGATAAGGTAATAGAGGTGTGATAGATTTTTGGGATACTGTGCTGGATAATAGAGGAGTGATAGACTTTGGGCTGCTCTGTGCTAGGTTTGGGATCCCTGTGCTGGATAAGGTAATAGAAGCATGATAGATTTTTGGGCTGCTCTGTGGTAGGCTTGGGATACTGTGCTGGAGAAGTTAATAGAGCGACAGACTTTGGGCTGCTCTGTGCTGGGCTTTGGGATACTGTGCTGGAGAAGTTAAGGTTTATACACGTACGCCCTATTTATTTGCACTGGGTTAATCCAGTTCATCAGTGGAATCAAAGTTCAGAACTGTAAAGCACAGGAAGTGCCAGAACAGTTGTACATTATTTGATTATTGCCAGAGCTTCAGCTGACCTATAACAAGTCAGCTTTATTGCTGGAAGTTAGGAAAACTGGTGTGAATCTTCCAGCTGAGGTGGAATAATCCAGGGAGGGATTTAGGAGCCGGACTTGTATGTTACATCCTGCTTACTTAGTTCATCCGCAATACATTCGCTGCAATTTATATCTACAGCTTCATTTTTAATCACTTTGAACAACAGCGAATAACTGCTTGAACCAATAACATGAAGCGTTTACTGCAATGCTTCTAGTTGTCTTAACTAGTTATAAATTCCCGAATTTTCACACGTGGGCAATGGCCTGCTTGTCCCCTCAGCTCATCTCAGTCATGGCCATGCTGCTGATTGATTTCATACCGTTTAATGATCAGAAACATGACTATGTGCTTGGTAGGGATCAATGGCAGCACTAAAGCTGAGCTCAGAACTCCCTCTCTGCTCTAAAAGACAAGCAACAGCATAATAACCTTTAAAGAGAAACCTTTCATTGTTTCAGCTGATAGAAATCCTGCAATAAATCTGCAGTGTCTACTTCCTGATTTCATGGAAGCAGACATAGGGTTAACATCCTGTGTTTTCAAATTAGCTGCTCTGCTGAGGCAGCCAGCTGACACAGCTGAAAGATCAAATTACAGTTGTGGTTAGTCACAGATTAGGGGGAATGAGACAGGCTGGACTCTCTAAATACATATAGGGTGCATTTCTCGGTTTTCCTTCTGTCCTGTGCAAGAGTTTAGGCTTTTTTTTTTTTTTTTTATCATAATTTTTCTGCTGGAACCTGAACAAGTCCATAGAAACCTTTTTCATACCATTTTAGGACATTATTTTGAAAACAAAAAACATTCTGTTCCAGTTGTTACAAGAGACTGCAATCCTCTCTACACTCTATAGCCCCATCTACACCATACAATTTTTTTATCCGGTTTGATTCATTGATTCGATTCAATCCGACATGTCCGATCAGGATTCGATTTGATTCAATTTGCCATTGCTAAACAATGGCAAATTGAATCGAATCCAATCCTGATCGGACATGTCGGATTGAATGGAATGGAATCAATGAATCGAATGGGACAAAAAAATTGTATAGTGTAAATGGGGCTATGACCCAGATAAGGGTTGCAGAAGTCATCAGGTCCAGGTTTGCTGGATCATGGACAGTCTCCACCACACTTCATCGTAAATAAATCAGGGCAATCTCATCTGTGACTGGTTGCTGGAGGAAGAAAAGGCCACCTGCAGTGATGCAGCATTGGAACCAAATCTCCCATTTGTCTCCCAGCCTGGATGGTTGGAGTCTGAGAATCAGTGGTTGTGTCCCTGTAATGCAAGGAAGGCACAAACACTCTCAGCCTGGATGGCTGGAGTCTGAGAATCAGTGGTTGTGTCCCTGTAATGCAAGGAAGGCACAAACACTCTCAGCCTGGATGGCTGGAGTCTGAGAATCAGTGGTTGTGTCCCTGTAATACAAAGAAGGCACAAACACTCTCAGCCTGGATGGCTGGAGGATGAGAATCAGTGGTTGTGTCCCTGTAATACAAGGAAGGCACAAACACTCTCAGCCTGGATGGCTGGAGGATGAGAATCAGTGGTTGTGTCCCTGTAATGCATGGAAGGCACAGACACTCTCAGCCTGGATGGCTGGAGGATTAGAATCAGTGGTTGTGTCCCTGTAATGCAAGGAAGGCACAAACACTCTCAGCCTGGATGGCTGGAGTCTGAGACTCAGTGGTTGTGTCCCTGTAATACAAGGAAGGCACAAACACTCTCAGCCTGGATGGCTGGAGGATGAGAATCAGTGGTTGTGTCCCTGTAATACAAGGAAGGCACAAACACTCTCAGCCTGGATGGCTGGAGGATGAGAATCAGTGGTTGTGTCCCTGTAATACAAGGAAGGCACAAACACTCTCAGCCTGGATGGCTGGAGGATGAGAATCAGTGGTTGTGTCCCTGTAATGCATGGAAGGCACAATCAGCCTGGATGGCTGGAGGATGAGAATCAGTGGTTGTGTCCCTGTAATGCATGGAAGGCACAAACTCTCTCAGCCTAGATGGCTGGAGTATGAGAATCAGTGGTTGTGTCCCTGTAATGCATGGAAGGCACAATCAGCCTGGATGGCTGGAGGATGAGAGTCAGTGGTTGTGTCCCTGTAATGCATGGAAGGCACAGACACTCTCAGCCTGGATGGCTGGAGGATTAGAATCAGTGGTTGTGTCCCTGTAATGCAAGGAAGGCACAAACACTCTCAGCCTGGATGGCTGGAGTCTGAGACTCAGTGGTTGTGTCCCTGTAATGCATGGAAGGCACAAACACTCAGCCTGGATGGCTGGAGTATGAGAATCAGTGGTTGTGTCCCTGTAATACAAGCAAAGCACAAATAGCCTGTTCAGCTTGAAGCTTGTCTACATATGTGCTGTGTGAGAAGAGAACCATCTGCCTGCCTGTCATCAGTTGATAGCGGATACTGGCCCGCTGCAGCAGTTGTTTATAGGCGTTCAGACTGCCTTCCCATTCTGCTCATTACACTGCGTTTTGTCCTGCAGGCAGAACCGTCTTTCTGTACATGGAGTGTTGTATGATTAAACTGTACAGGGGGATGCAGATGATGGGCTTAGTGCCTTGATGGTTACATGAGAAGCTCTGAGTGCACACATGGGAAATAATGTAGTACAGAGATGACTTCATAGCGTGGGTGAATTGTGCTCCACTTTCCACGGCTGCCCACACCACCTGCTCTGCAAATAGCTGCAACTGTTTAGTCAAAAACACCTACATTGTGAAAATGTGATAATGTGATACCGGTTTAACTCACTGCAGCTATGACATCAGAGGGAAGCAATGTGAGGGAGGGAGTGTATTCTCCTCTCATTCAGCAGAAGTGTGTGGTAAGAAGTGATTGTTAATTGTGTACAGCTGACCTTTCCTCAGAGGATGCAGTTACTTTGTCAGGCAGCAGGGAATGGCTCAGTCACAGACAAGAGCCCATGCAGCTCTGTGTGGCCAGACTCAAATAAAACACCCTATTGCATCCTGCAGTTATTCTCTTAAGCGGTGGCGTAGCTAAGGAGCTGTGGGCCCCGATGCAAGTTTTACAATGGGGCCCCCCAAGCACTCTATACATAACAATTGATACGGCGCATCAAAACCTGCCAATGGCAACTACAGTGTCAGAGGTGCAAGAAGGGGATGGGGAACAGTTTGTTAATAATTTCCACTACTCCAAGTATCTATAGAAGTGATTATTATGAGCACAGGAGCAATAGAAAGCTAATACTGTAGTTGAGGGAGGGCCCTTAGGGCCCCTCTGGCCCAAGGGCCCCGATGCGGTCGCTACCTCTGCAACCCCTATTGCTACGCCCCTGCTCTTAAGGCCCATACACACGAGGCACAATTGTCTGAAGCAACACAGGGCTCGTGTGTATGGGCCTTTAAAGTGGACAAATGTACCCTGTATGTATTTAGAGAGCTTAGCCTGTCTAAGCCCCCTTTATCTGTGACTAATCACAACTGTAATTTCTCTCAGCTGTCAGCTGGCTGCCTAGACAGAGCAGCTAATTTGTAAACACACGATGTTAACCCTATGTCTGCTTTTATGAAAGCAGGAAGTAGACACCCTCCAGTTGTATTACGTTGTTTGTTTCAGCTGTAACAAAGTAATCGTTTTCTGTAAAAGTGTGTTGTTTTTTTTTTTTTTTTTTTTTTTAAACAGACCTGGTCACTCTCTCATACTGTCAATGAGAAGTTGTGGCTAGCGTGCCCCTCAGCCATCCAATCCAAGAAAGCTTTATTGGCAGGACCAAATACATTTCGCATTGCCAAACCAAAACATTAGTGTTAACATGGAGGGGGGGGGGGGGTATGGTTGTGAGGTTATGGGCAGGGTATAGGTGACAATATACTGGGTATATAGTACATATGGGTGGCGAGGGTATAGGGGAGTCACATTGACAGCACTTTCTGCCAATGTGACTGAAGGGGGCGGGTAAGTCTGACTGTTGTCATTTGCTGAGAATCTATGAACAGGAAGAGCAGATCATTTACATTTTTATTTAGCAAAAACTGCAAATCTTTATACGTCACAAGATCTCACAAATCTGTACAAATCTGAAACCATATTCTAACGCTGTTCCACTTGATTCAATGCATAACCATCAATCCATTCAGAGAATTGAGAAGCTGCAATTATACAGCAATATTTCTCCAGATAAACGACAGGCTTGTCACACAGCATGTTTTATTCATAATGCATTTAAAATAATGTTCGGCTGAACGCATAGAAGGAATCTGTGCCTGATCTGGCTCTGTTCGTACAATGCGCTACTGTTTGAAGTGTATCGCTAGACTGGAGGTACAAAGAGCCTCTGAAATCTGACGGAGAGATTCCCTGGAATTCAGCTTTTGTGAAACGCCATGCAGGTGCTTTTGCCACTTTTTAATATTTAATGATATTCACTTGCAAATTGCACTCTCGCCGCTTTCCCCAGGCAGCCCTGTGAGGGAGCGATGTCTGCAGAGTGCTGAATGAGGCTGGCACAGGAACATTACAAGTACTCTGCTCACTGGGATACGCCGGGCCTGTCACACAAAGCCGCCCTGTTCAGGGAATAGGCACCCATTGTAGTGACTCCTTTATGATAGCAGTGTTTGCTCAGAATCAAAAGGCAGGTGTTGCAGCAGCTGTAAATAGATATGTTCAAAATAGACCCGCTCCACAGAACGCAGATAGGCTTCCCAATATTATTTTGGCAAATATTTTATATGCATTTTTGGAGGATTTTTTTTTGTATTTTAGGCCATCTTGTAGAATATTCCATTTATGTAGGGTTTATTTTTTGTTTTTTGTTTTAATCATGCATAGTTCTAAACCATTTTAGAGCACACACAGCACATTTATATCGCTCTTTTTTCCCTAATCAATGTACCATAGCTGCAGCCACTAGGACGCGCTCTATAGGCAGTAGCAGTGTTATGGAGGCTTGCCCGAGGTCTCCTCACTAATTAGGTGCTAATTTACTGAGCAGCAAGAGCTGATATTCTAACCCTGGTCTCCTGTGCCAGAGGCAGAGCCAGTACACTATCCAGCTACTGATAAGTATCTAAGGCCGGCCATGCTCTGGTCGATGTGGCCCAACCGATAGATCCCTCTCAGATCATTATCTGACTGGAGAGGGATCTGTCTGATCGAATCCTTCCACACACAGATTCCATACACACTGCTTGCTGGGTTCCCTGTTCACCTAATCCGCGCCCCCCGCTCCCCAGGCCTGTGCAAAGTAGTCAATTCTCACCTGTTAACCATCACAGAGGTGCCTGGCTCTTCTACTGACCACATATGCTATTGCTCCGTTGTTATTGCCCGATGAAGTGGTATCAAACCTGCAAAACGCATTGCATATTTGCCATTCATAAATAAAATATATTGACTGTCTTTACTACAGTCGTTGTGTGTCTACTTGGAGGAGGTAAGTCCACCACTACCTCCTCTATTTACCAAGAATTTGGTTTTTAAGCTCATTTGGCTTCCTTTTATCCTCTTGGCGCCTCTGTTCTCCTGCATAATATTGTGTCCACCCTGGGTGGAGGGTTGAACCCCCTTTTTCTCATCTACAGAGAGCGACTTCTTATTCCTGAGTGGGGTCAGGAAAATCTCCCCACCTGCCTTTACAGTGGTTGCCTAATGGTAACCCTGGTTTGTGAGTATAAGGGCTCGTTTCCACTATCGCGAATCTGCATGCGTCCAACGCATGCAGATTCGCACATGTAATGCAAGTGAATGGACCTGTTTCCACTGTAGCGTTTGCGTGGTGCGTTTTTATGAGCGGTGAAAAAACGCACAAAAGAGCCAACGAATTCGCCTGCTAGTGGAATGCATGCGAATCGCCGCTAATGTATTTAATAGGGAAATCGCATGCGTTTTTTACGCGTTATTTTACGCGATTACGCATGCGATTCCGCATAGGAACCAATGTAAATTACACAGGCAGTGACATGGTTAAAAACGCACATAGCCTAACCTATGCGAAATCGCATGCGTAATCGCGTAAAATAACGCGTAAAAAAACACACCTGCATGCGATTCCTTCTGCGGTGGAATCCAGGCGATTCCGCACCGCTACAGTGGAAACGAGCCCTCAATATTTACTCTATCTAGTAACCATTTACCAGTACATATTACACTATTGGGGCTCTTGGTTTTCCTTGTACCGTGTATCCTCTATCCATGGCCGGGCTCTCCTTCCGGTCTCATTTCTCCTGGGGCGCTGTGTCATGTGATGAACATTAGAGGCCAAACACTACCGGCACCGTGGCACGTACCTTATGTGACCATTAGAGGGGTCTTGTGTTTGGCCTCTAGCATTTGTGACGTGACACAGACGCCCAGGAGAAAAAACAGGAACGGAGGATCCTGGCGGTGGACAGAAGACGCGTGACGGACAGGACTGAAGTGTAAGCTCTGCTGCTGCGTAGGAATGATCACAGATATGCAAATTGTTCCTGAGTTGTTGCAAATTTATGCAGATATATGCAGCTTGAAAATGGACCAGTCAATTTAAACCTGGGTTTAAATTGATTGGTCCGTTTTCAAACGGCACAAATTTGCATAAAAATGTGCATAATTTCAGAAAAATTTGCATCTCCTTGATCATCCCTACTTCTGCGTCTGTCGTGAAATCAACACCGCTTGTGACGCGTTCCTGACTTGCTGCCCACCGAACACAATCTTCCAACTGGCCTGACTAAGTGAATCCATCTATTTCAGCTGAAAAACGTTCGCTCGGGAATAGTTTGCTGCATGGATTTTCAGCAGATTTGATCAAATCATAGAGTAGGCCTAATATCAATGTAAACATTCAACCAGTGTATGGCCAGCTTCATTTTGTTTCCAACCAGTTCAGGTTCCCTTTAAAGTGAAGTGAATGTGAAATAAAAAGCAATAAAGCGACACCCACCCTGGTAGAGGGAAGCCTCTGGATATATTAACTCCATCTGTAACGCACTGAACAGGCCCGCTCTCTTTGTTCAGAGACTGGAGAGCAGTTTATGGACGCTACTGTTTCAGTGCCCTCTAGTCCCAATACAGCAATTCATTTGTTACTGTACCGCTTGTATTGAGAAGCTTATCTCTGCAGTGGGTGAGATCCAGGAATTGCTGCTGATGGTGCTGCTGATGGTGTACAATGCTGTGGGAGTGAATGAGGGTTATTCTGCACTGTTCAGTAATACTGAGCCCACACTTGCAGAGGCAGCACAATAGAGGTGTGGGGCTGCCCAGATTTCATTTACAAGTTCTAATGGGGAAAGAGAGATGTGAGGCAAAGTGAAAGGATTATTGTAAGGCTGCAGGTGGAGTTATTGGCAAACACTCATTCTTTATGAGGAACCGAGCTCCAAGGAAATCAACCATAAACATTCCTGACCTCCTCCAATTAGGTTAAAATAAAAAATGAATAAATAAAGCTTGTGAATAGTTTTGTATATCCAAATGAGCTTAGCATTATATCCCCACTATCCTATACTTGTAGCTAATGGGAGGGGTTGGTGCTGGCTTCTGTACTAACTGCTAGTTAGGCACAGAACTACACTTCCCATGATTCTCAGCTGTAATTGATATCAGATAATACCGAGCTGACTGGTAGCATCCATTCTGGTTTCTGGTGGTGGTTCTCATGATGCTGTCCCTGCTGGTGCAGTGGTGGTGTTCCTGTAAAGCTGTCACTGGTGGTGCAGTGGAAGTTGTCTTTGCTGGTGCAGCCATGCTCTGTGGTGCTGTTCCTGGTGGTGCAATGGAGTATGTTTCTGGTGGTGCAATGGGGGTTTCTCGGGGTGCAGTGTGGTATGTTCCTAATAGTGCTGTGGGTGTTTTCTCTGGTTGTGCAGTGTGTGTTTCTCATGGTGTGTGGTATTTGATGGCTGCTGTCCCTGGTGGTACAGAGGTGAAGTCCCTGATAATGCAGTTGGATGTTGGTGATGTAGGAGGATGCCTGGTGGTGTGGTGGGAGAGACTTCTGATTATGCAGTAGGTGGGATGTCTGGTGGTGCAGTGGGTGAGACTTCTGGTTATGCAGTAGGTGGAGATGTCTAGTGGTGCAGTGGGAGAGCCTTCTGGTTATGCAGTAGGTGGGGATGTCTGGTGGTGCAGTGGGTGAGACTTCTGATTATGCAGTAGGTGAGGATGTCTGGTGGTGCAGTGGGAGAGACTTCTGGTTATGCAGTAGGTGGGGATGTCTGGTCATGCAGTGGGAGAGACTTCTGGTTATGCAGTAGGTGATAGGCCTGAACGATTTTGGGAAAAAATTGAATTGAACGATTTCTGTCCGAAATCACGATTTCGATTTGATTCACGATTTCCTTCAAATCAAGCTTTGTTCCCCATCTGTGCCTCTCTGTCCTCCTCTCTCTGTGTACATCCTGGGTCTCTCTCTGTGCCGACTGTCCCCCAAGCTGCAGCACTGCTGGACATACCTTCCAACGCGATTCCAGCGATGCCAGTCTATCAACTTCGCCTCCTGCAGGCTCTAATGCACGGCATACAGTACTTCCTGTTTGTCATGTGACATACAGGAACCAGGAAGTATGCCGTGCCTAGAGACGACGAGAGAGGACAGAAAGCGTTTGACTCCTGTCAGAATGTATTTCCAACACTGCTGATGCTGCAGGCTACACGTGCTGGGTCTTGGGGGAAGTTTGAAGCCGCTTCTTCAAACTTCCCCATGTGAAAATAATGTAATCACGGAAATTGTCACTTTGACGATTCAGAAATTGTCAGCTTGGTGATTTCGATTTAAATTTGATTTATCTTTCAGACCTAGTAGGTGAGATGTCTGGTAGTGCAGGGGGTGAGAGTTCAGGTTATGCAGTAGGTGGGATGTCTGGTGGTGCAGTGGGTGAGAGTTCAGGTTATGCAGTAGGTGGGGTGTCTGGTGGTGCAGTGGGAAAGACTTCTGGTTATGCAGTAGGTGAGATGTCTGGTGGTGCAGTGGGAGAGACTTCTGGTTATGCAGTAGGTGGGATGACTGGTGGTGCAGTGGGAGAGACTTCTGGTTATGCAGTGGGAGAGACTTCTGGTTATGCAGTAAGTGGGATGTCTGGTGATGCAGTGGGAGAGCCTTCTGGTTATGCAGTAGGTGGGATGTCTGGTGGTGCAGTGGGAAAGACTTCTGGTTATGCAGTAAGTGGAATGTCTGGTGGTGCAGTGGGAGAGACTTCTAGTTATGCAGTAGGTGGGATGTCTGGTGGTAATGTCCCTGACAAGTGGTCTTATTAATGCATCAAAGGTGTGTGTTTCCCCAGTTTCAATAACTGGTTTCTTGAAGTGCACTATAAACTCCAGTCACTATGGCTGCTCCAGTGCAGTTGACCACACATTGCTGAGCTCATAATTATGTTTTGTTTGAACTGCCTAGAGTTTTGTTAACCCAGCCGGCTGGCAGTATACACATTCTAGATACACGGTATGTCTAGCCGCTGTGCTATATACAGGAGACAACATAGCAGCCAGCTAAAAATAAATACATTTTTCTTTCTTGGCCAACATGGTGTCTACAGTCTGAATCCAGTGCTTGTATGACTGGACATGCGGCCGGATTCCTAGCCTGATCCTAGATGTTCCTATTTATTCCTGTCTGCTCTCCTCCGAGCACTGCACTGATACTGACTGTTGTTTATCTTGTATTTCTAGGATGAAGTAGACAGTCTAAACCCAGTTCTCAGGGACAACCCCCAGCTTCACGAGGAGGTGAAAGCCTGGGTTAAAGAACACAAGGTTCAGGAGATTTTTATGCAAGGTAAGTGGCTGCTCATCTACGTATTCTCTGTAATCCATACCTGTTATTCTGCCTTTCTTCTATTTGTAGAGTAATCCTTCCATTTGTAAGCTTTCGTGGTGCCAGTTAGGTTTCTTCCCTGAAAATACAAATCGTAGCCCCAAAATATGAAATCTGAATGAATTCTAAGAGAAAGCTTTTGTATAGTTTTTTCAGTCTTGCAGGAGTTGGAATGATGAGTGTCAGTAAGGGGAGCAGTTAGCTATGTATGTAAAGCTGTATGAGTTGTTCAGTGGTTTAGACTATGTCCAGGCTAACCAGTAGATAACATTGACATGTAAGCTGTTAAAGTAACTGTATAGCATTATTTGTCTGCAATAAACCCACATAGTAAAGATCTTCTGTGACCACAGACCAGTTCACCATTTCTGTTATGAAGGTTGTAGAGAGATCTGATTAAGTACATGACAAGTTACCCAGTGAAGCCATATATACTTATATTTCACTTACCTTGCGCTTCTACCAGCCCCATGCAGCCGCCCTGTGCCCGTGCCGTGCTGGAATGATGCTCCGGTCCTCCGTCGCGGCTAAGTACAGTTTTCGTCGACTAGCCAGTCGCCGAACCACTGTACCTGCATGGCCCTGGCCATGCATGTTACCTTCCTGTGCATGCGTAATGGCTCAGTGACGAAACTTAGCTGCGGCAGGGGACCGGAGCATTTCTCTAGGATGGCGGAGGCTCAGGGCGGCTGCAGGGGGCTGGTTGAAGCCACAGATAAGTTAAGGTTCACTTTAAAGAGGAACTCCAACCAAGAATTTAAATGTATCCCAATCAGTAGCTGATACCCCCTTTTACATGAGAAATATATTGCTTTTCACAAACAGACCATCAGGGAGCGATGTATGACTGATATTGTGGTGAGTACAGTGCTCCTGGCAAACTGCCACAATGTAACAATGTTCACAGACAGGAAATGGCTGCTTACAGCTGTCTCTAAGGCCAAAACAGCTAGCAGCAGCTACATAACCTGCCCACGGTAAAAATGTCACCATGTGATACATGTCAGAATGTAAATCGGGGACTGGAAAGGTTTTACAATGAGCAAACACTGACTAAATCATTTATACATAATTATTGTAAAAATGAAGCACTTTTTTATTACATTATTTTCACTGGCGTTCCTCGTTAAGGCCTTGTTCTCATTTAGGTATTGTGTGAGTTACAGCAACTCTTCCAGTGTGTTTTATGCAAGGACATCAGGTGGTGTATAGACTACCTGTCATTCCTACCTGTGTGTGTTCTCAGAATACACTGCTGCACTTGTGTACTAAATGGGGTCCGCAGTGCAATAAAACACATGGCAAGGGCAGTACCATGCTGTGCAATGCAAAGCCACCTGCTCTGCATAGCTACCACAAAACCTAAGTCATTAAAGCAAGGACTTTTACTGTACATAAATCGGCTGTGCATAAAAAATAAAGGACAGCTATCCATTCCTTACTTGACACAGTGAAACTGTGACTGGTACTCCACACCTGAATTGTACAATTTTTCATTCAAACATCCAGGTCCCTAGGCATCACTCCTACATATAAACACAAGTGGATGAACTACTTTGCATACATACCCTCTTTTTTTCTGTAGCCATCTAATTGGTCAGTCAAGTAACTTGATGTTTTCAGTGTCATGTGACCTGCATAAACTCATAAGTGATCCAGCACCTGGGAGGGAAACATTGCTGCTCGTTGTATGGATGATAACCACCATAAAATAACAAGCCTTTTGTAAGTAGGCTGTGTTGTTTTGCAGTATGCTGCGATGAGAAGGGAGCTGCATCACTGCTCTAAAAATAGGCTTCTGACTGTATAGCAAGGCAGGGCTTTTCTTCATTTAGTAACTTTCTTTGTGCTTAAATCAAACCAGATGTTCAGTGGGTTGAAGAAGCATGTAGTGGAACAAGCTGTATGTTATGTAGCCTTGTGTTAAGAGCAACATACTATATGTTGGTAAAGGCACATCTTCAGAACACACAGATCTCTTGATCTCGGGTAGGAGGCTCTGATGAAGTCAATTACACTCGCGTGACCTAAATGTGGAGATTGTATCTGTGGAGTGGGAGTTCCCCGTAGAAGCTCTGCAGTAGGGGTTGGCCTCATTCTGCTGACGATGGAACTTGTGCAGAGCAGTGTGTGTGACTGTGTGCGCGCTAAAGAGGTAAACCTAGTGTAGTTTCTCATACTACTTCCCTCCCAGTGTGAAGTCCTGTCTTTTCTGGAGGTACAGGATCAGGAGTAATGTACACTTTGATGCAGGCTAATTAGTTGGTGTTTTTTTTTGTTGATTTTGGTAAAGCCTTAAAGAGAACCCGATGCGGATTTATGAAATCTTAAGTAGACACAGAGAAATGTCCTGTGCACAATGACATGCCGCTGTGTCGTCCTGGACCGGAAGTCGCGGCTTAGCTTCCGATTGGAGGAAGCTAGCAGAGGTGGACGACGACGATTGGGGCCGCTCCAGAACGACACAGAGGCATGTCAGTTGTGCACAGGACATGCCTCTGTGTCCTAAGATTTCATAAATCCGCCTCGGGTTCTCTTTAAAGTGGTTGGTATCTAACATGAAAAAGAATCTAGATGTGCATCACATTTAGTGGAATCGCTTTATATTTAAAGTATGGTGGTTCCTACACTTCATGTATCATAAATGTTACTCCCTTCTGTAGTGCACACCCGCATCTGTGTAGTCATGCGGCTGTACTAGATTACGACAGCAGGTGACGTTATAGAGTATTGTATGGTGGTAGTCATTAAAGCAAAGGTTTTTGAGTAAAGGTGCCCATGCACTAAGGGCCCTTTTCCACTAGCAATCGCTAGCGTACACGCTGAACGCTAGCGATTGCTGAATCGCAATTAGGGCCCTTTTCCACTAGAGCGATTGTGATTGCTGAATCACAAAATCGCAAATCGCTAGTGATTTTTAAATCACTAGAGTTGTTACTTTATCATAGAAATCACAAGAAGTATTTTCCACTACAGTGATTCGATTTGGAAATCGCAATCGCTTGCTGGAGCGATTTTTACAATGATAATGCAATGCAAATGAAAATCACAAATCGCAATCGCATAACAGAATTAATGAAAAATCGCAATCGCTGGCGTTTGTGATTTGTGATTGCGATTGCTAGTGGAAAAGGGCCCTTACCGGCGATTCCCCGACGTTCACGGCCGCGATTTTGCTATGCTATGCACTGCATAGCAAAATCGCGGCAAATATCGCTCCACCGCGCGTTCGCGTTCCTGGCAAAAACGAATCGCGGTAGTGGAAATGACCTACCGCGATTCCTATGTTAAAAAGCAAACCGTAGCGATTGTAAAATCGCTAGCGGTTTGCGTTTTTGCGATTCAGCCAGCGCAAACGCGCTGGTGGAAAAGGGCCCTAAGCGATATTCCTTGGAAATATAGATCAATGTGAGGATTGATGCCACCCAATTGTAATATTGATGGCTTTGTGGCTTGTAGGTCATTGTAGATTAGGGATGATGGATTCCGTGGTGGCCCAAAAGGAGGATGGGTTGGGGTGTGGTGGGGGTATGGCAGCGGGAACTAATGGGGGGGGGGGGGCTAGAGATGGTAATGGTGTGTGTCCCCAGCTCCTTCCTCCTGCTGACATTGCTCTCCCTGGGGCCCCTGCAGAGTATTAGCGTAGCATAGTGAAGTCTCACTCGCTGTCCTGTGTCCTCCTATCATCGTTCTCCTAGTCAGTGACCCAGCTGTTTTTTGGGGTATGCATTGGGAGATGACAGAAACTTACAGGAAGGAGCGCGTCTGCAGGGGGGTGAGTGTGACTTTGCTTTGCTGCGCCTTATGCTCAGCAGGGGACTCAGGTAGAGCAGTATTACCAGGGGACACCTGGGGAGCAGTGATTGTATTTATTTTTTATAGATTTCATGCTGATCGATGTACAGTGTGTGGCAATGATAGAATCAGAGAGTGATCTATCGTTTGGGAATTTCGGGAGAAAGTCTGCCAGTGTATAGTAGGCTTAAGTGGATCAGCTAATCATGTGGGGCGCAGCCATAGGCTGTATCAAGAATTACAGCTAAAGCGACACTCGATTACTAATTTGGGCACCGGCAATAAACTGAGCTCAAACTACAAAAAAAACAAGGTAGTTTGTCGCAATAGCCAGAGCCCCGAATTACATGTCTCTCTACCCCCGAAGTTGCTACAACTCGCAGGGGAATAGTATTTACCACGGGCAGCCATCATTCGACTTCATTTTGCGCTCAAATTTGCCTGCACCATTTTTGTAAGTAGTCAACTTAAGGATTATAGTGTTAACTATTCTGATGGTGAGCAAGGGTGATGCCTTTCATTGGCTAAAAACAAGCAGGCTTTTCAAAGGGAACCAGAGACGAAGCACCCTCATGTATTTTACCATATATATCAGTGGGAACATTAGAGAAAACACCTACCCTGTTCTCTGTATCATTCAGCACTGCACAGCTTGTTTCTAATCAGCCCTGTTAAAATCCCTGACTGAGCATTCAGTCTGGCTTTGCTCAGGAATATTTATAGCTCAGTCTGTGTTCTCTCATGTCTTTTCAAGTCCAAGCCTGCCCCCTTGTGGCTCTGCTCAGGAATCATTATAGCTGAGTCATTGTAGCAAAGCCAGACTGAATGCTCAGTCCGGGATTTTATCAGGGCTGATTAGAAACAAGCTGTGCAGTGCAGAATGAAACAGAAAGCAGGGTAGGTGTTCTCTAATGTTCCCACTGATCTATATGGTAAAATACATGAGGGTGCTTCGTCTCTGGTTCACTTTAAAGGAAATCTTGTAAATATTTTTTCTTCAGGCCTCCGTAATGTTCAGTCATAAACCCTGAAAGAGAAACATTTTGAATCGTGCTTCTTTTTAAAAAATCGGAGTTAGCCAATCGGTGACATCCTCTTAACGACAGATACAGAATGTGAATTAGGCGCTCTCTTAGAAAGACGGGGGATTTCCTCTTCTAACACCATCTATGTTCAGGCCTAGAAAGTGTGAGGAGCTTCCACCTGCACTTCCTGTGTTGGAATCTTCCCCATGTGTGTTCTTCTGCTGGTAAAGTAGTGCTGTAGCTACCATTCCCACTGAGGAGTACATGGCCAGTCGGTGGGCAGGAATTGCTGTCTGTGGCCTATTCTCTTGCTGAGTATTCGCCATAGAAACTTGAGATATTAAACAGTACTCCTCCGTACACTGTGATGTGATTAATAACCTCTGTTTTTCTAATTAGGCTTTTTTTTCTCAGTTCTTAGACTGTATCTGTAGCACTGCAGATGTGCGGTTTATGAAATGGGGAAGTCGAGCTGTGCTTTTCCTTGCTAGCTTGTGCACACGCTGTTAGTCATGGGTGTACTTTCTTACAGGGTCTCTGGGGCTTGAATAGTGTGAAAGCTGTGATGTCTGTTGGAGGCCATGTCCTTGAAGTCTATGTGCCGGTACTGAATTTCAAAACACCAATGTGTCACATTCAGAAAACTGTCTCAGATGAGCTGTTTGCACTTGCAGTGATAATTTTACATTTGCTCACATCCTTGTGTGAAAGTGTGGACAGATAATGCACGGTATGGTATGACTGTAGTACCTGAGAAGTGTAATAGACTTCCATTATGTAGTGTTTTTTCAGACAGTCTTTGTGAGTCAGGTCCTCTTTGGCTTCAATTCATCAAACATTACCGCATTCGGTAATGCTGAAAACAGCTGACTTAACGAAGCACTTTAGAAAATGTTAATTCATCAAAGCTGTTACCGAATGAGAAGCTGAAATGACACAGCAATGAGATAAATTACCGACATGTGCTCAACAAATGTTAATTCATCAAGGTTCCCACATTCGATAACACATTCGGTGTTTATCTCAAGCTCTCCCCTGTCGTTACAGGCTTCGAAAGCCTTCTGTGTGAATGTTTTCATGATTAGCAGGAGCAGGCAGCCAATAGAAACAGCCCCTGTTCTCCTGCAAGTGCTGCTGATAGGTCACACAGGCTTCTCCACACAAGCTTTCAGACCCCCCAAGCAGTGAGCAGAGAGAACGGGTCAAAATATATCCCCAGATTCCCTTCGGTGGTGTAACCCTTTCAGGCCCTGTTTGATAATGCAAAGATGCTGGTGGTGAAATCACCAAGCATGGCATTTGTAATGTCTCCAGGAAGTTCATCTACGTTGTGGCAAATAAATAAAATGTTAAGAAAGACTGATCGACAGATTCAGAGCAGCAGAGGCAGTATAAATAACAGTAACTATAACACCTTTACATCTAAAGGAATGTCTGGATGCCTTCTATTGTTATCAGCTTGTAACAACACACGGACATTCCAAGCTGCTCTGCACCACTCTGCTGTTATCGAACAGCCTTTGATGAATTGAAGCCTAGTAGTTCGGTAACTTAACGAACCTCTACCACACATGGGAGAATATTGATGAATTAGCACAGTGAAGTGTAAAATACCGAATGCGGTATTTTAAGGACTGGGGTTTTGTTATCGAACACCCTTTGATGAATTGAAGCCAAAGTTTGTACAGAAGCATTTTGCAAAGTGTAGAATCACCTTGAAGTAGGAGGAGGCATGGGCTGAAAATAAGGCTAGCGCTTTAGCTGGTAAAATGCTGTTTCAGGCACATATATATACTTTTGATTTAGTTACAGGAATAGTTTCTGCAGCATCGTTGTTTTTTTCTGAGTTCTGCTTTACGTTTTCTGGTATATTTAAGCTGTGTGAACACTAAAATTTGTTACAATGGCATCCTTTTTCATCTGCCTTTTCTGTTCTGTTTTTGTGCTGCTCGGTACCTGTCGCCGTCACATTCTAGTGCAGCCCAGGTACTCTGCATGGAAGAAACCATGGTAAACATATAAGAGAGCCCTATCAGAAGCATCAGGTTCCCGTTGGTTTGAGAACGACCAATGGGGAATCATCCCTGAGCACCAGGGAGGATTTTCATTGGCCCACTACTCAGTGAACCAATGAGAATACTCCGTGGGGAGGGAAGATTCCCATTGGGCTATTGCAAACCAGTTGTAGCCTGATGCTTCTGATGGAGCTCTCTGATATGTATACCGGCGCTTCTTCCCTGCAGTGGGCCAAGTGGCCACGACAACATCGGCGGAGGACCTGAATGAACGGTGGCAGGTGAACATGTGCAAAATATTCACGGCAACCATAGGCTAGTATTAATTCTGTCGCTATTCGCTTCTTCAGGCTGATCCAGAGAAACAGTTCAGGACCCAAACTTGTCTTCTACTCACTGGAACCAACCAAATGGATCCGTTCCATACAGACTAATTTGAATGCATAGGATCCGTTTCACAAAATGGAACTTTTTTGTGCCAGTGTGAACCCAGCCTAAATTTAACTTGTATGCATGCAGTTGTTTCAGTCTGATTGGCCTTCATCGGTGTAGGGGATGAAGCTGTACGGATCAGGTGGTGGATGTTGAATGGAACAAAGATTTTGATTGGTTGCAGTGGAGAATTGCTCTAGCTTCAAGGTTCCTACACACCTGCTGCATTAATGGTGGCTCAAAATGATCATTCTTGTTCATTTTGGGTGTCGTTTGGCTGTAAAAACAGCAGAGCGTACTGTGCTGCAGAGATGAGGATGAGAAGGAGCCAGCTGCTGGTGTCAGTGGTTGTTTGTAACCTTTATGATCTGGCATGGTTTTCTTAAATTACAGTTTTGGACTACCTACTGGAAGGTGCACATGTGTACAGTTTTCTGCCATATTTATTTTCTTTTCAACAATACCAGTTGCCTGGAAGCCCTGCTGAACTATTTAGCTGCAGCCAAATAGATCAGCAGAGCTGCCGGGCAACTGATATTGAATAAGAAAATATGGCAGCCTTCATTTCCCTCTCACTTCAATTGTCCTTTTAAAAGGAACCTAAACTGAGGATATGTTTTTTTTCCTTTTAAAATAATACCAGTTGCCTAACTCTCCTGCTGATCCTGTGTCTCTAATACTTTTAGCCACAGTCTCTCAACAAGCATGCAGATCAGGTGCTCTGACTGAAGTCAGACTGGATTAGCTGCATGCATGTTTCAGGTGTGTGAGTCAGCCACTGCTGCAGCAAAAGAGATCAGCAGGTATTGTTTAACCTCCTCAGCGGTATGGACGACTATACACGTCCATCACCGCCGGAGGTCGCCGCTCAGGCCCTGCTGGGCCGATTTGAGCGAAATAAAAAGCAGCACACGCAGCTGGCACTTTGCCAGCCGCGTGTGCTGCCTGATCGCCGCCGCCGCAAGCAGCGGCGAAAGAGGGTCCCCCCAGCCGCCCGAGCCCTGCGCAGCCGGAACAAAAGTTTCGGCCAGCGCTAAGGGCTGGATCGGAGGCTGCTGACGTCCATGACGTCACTCCGCTCGTCGCTATGGCGACGATGTAAGCAAAACAAGGAAGGCTGCTCATTGCGGCCTTCCTTGTTTATTCTGGGCGCCTGGAGGCGATCGGAAGAACGCCTCCGGAGCGCCCTCTAGTGGGCTTTCATGCAGCCAACTTTCAGTTGGCTGCATGAAACAGTTTTTTTTTTTTTAATTAAAAAAAAACCCTCCCGCAGCCGCGCTGGCGATCTTAATAGACCGCCAGGGAGGTTAAAAGGAAACATCCATATCCCTCTGTTTAGGTTCCCTTTAAGGATTTATACTATATCCTTTTCAGAACAAATATAACTGTCTACCAATCTTTATTCATTCAGACACAGACAGACACAGAACATTTATATGTTTTCTCCTGGCGGACTCAAAGCACCAGAGCTGCAGCCACTAGGACCTGTTGTATAGGCAGTAGCAGTGTTAGGGAGTCTTGCCCAAGGTCTCCTTACTGCATAGGCTTACTGAACACGCAGAGCCGAGATTCAAACCCAGGTCTCCTGTGTCAGAGGCAGATCCCTTAATTACACTATCCAGCCAATGAGCATAGCCAGCCTAATAGTGAATTATTATTAATTTATGAAACTAGTATTTTATAACTGGTAAGAGTAGAGCATAGTCATTTGAGGATGGCACTGTAGACACATGAAACTTGATGACCGTGGACTAGCATGTGCGTCCGCTCCAAGTATGTCAATATCTGGAACCAAAGCGACATATGATGTAATAGCTGGCAGGAGATCAAGCGACCTTCCGAGACATGGATTTCCGAGTAGCTAAATGTGTCATTGTTCTTTTCATAGGTCCGTATTCCTTAAACGGCTATCGAGTGAGGGTGTACAGACAAGACTCTGCCACCCAGTGGTTCACTGGAATAATAACTCACCATGACCTTTTCACCCGCACTATGATTGTTATGAATGATCAGGTGAGTGACTTCATTTGTTCGCCTTGCTGTAGACTGTCATTATAACAGTAGCATTTTGGAGACCTCTTTGGTTGTTGTTAGGTTGGCAACCTGTACACGTAAATGTTCCCATTAATGGTACAATATTTTCCTCGGATGCAATCATTTGATCAGATTTGCAGGATCGTGAGTAATCGGAAAGTAACTGCCAATTGATTCCATAAACGGGTCGATTAGGGAACTTTATCTCTTCACATACAATCGTAAACGCAACATTCTGATCTATAAAATTCTGTATTCCAATCCACCATAGAATTATTTCTGGTCGATTTTCTCAACATACTGTGTTTTTTTTTCTTTTGTAAAATTTGATCCTAAAAATCAGCTTGAATGATTGCATTTGAGGAAAATATTGTACTGTTAATGAGCACCTTAAAGGACACATTCAGGGTAAAAAAAATAATAAAACCATAAATAAAAATCCACTTACCTGGGGCTTCCTTTAGCCCCTGGCAGCCCATCAGTTCCTCGCCGCAGCTCAGCTCCCAGCCGGTGTCCCGGGGTCCCCTCCGTTGCAGATGTCTTCTGCTGAGGGGAGCCTGGGACACCATCTGGAAGCGGAGCTGCGTTAAGGGACTGGCAGGGGCTGAAGTAAGCCCCAGGTAAGTAGATCTTGTTTTTTTTCTGTTTTTTTTTTTTTTTTCACCTCTGACATGTCCTTTAAAGAGACACTGAAGCGAGAATAAATCTCGCTTCAGTGCTTATTTGCCCCTGCTAAAACGCCGCTATCCCGCGGCTAAATGGGGGTCCCTTACCCCCCAACCCCCCCTTCCCTGCAAAATATACGACCAACTTGGTCGTAGATTTTGCTGCTGTTGAGGCAGGGCTAACGGCTGCAGCCCTGCCTCTCAGCGTCGTCTATCAGCGGCGCATCGCCGCCTCTCCCCCGCCCCTCTCAGCGAAGGAAGACTGAGAGGGGCGGGGGAGAGGCGGAGATGCGCGCTGACAGACACGCGTGAGGCAGGGCTGCGGCGGTTAGCCCTGCCTCTATGCGGAAGAGATCCCTGAGAACAACGGAGGGGATTTGGGAGGTAAGGGACCCCCGTTTAGCCACGTCATAGCGGCGTTTTAGCAGGGGCACACATGCCCCTGCTGAATATAAGCTCTGAAGCGTGATTTATTCTCGCTTCAGAGTCTCTTTTAAGAAAATCTAAAGTTAAAAAATAACCCCTAGTTTAACTTACCTAGGATATCTTCTAGCTCTCTGTAGTTGTTCTGGTCCCTTGCCGCTGTCCTGCTCTGATCGCTGCATCATCTGTGCTCCTCCGAAAGCTGCAGTGCCTCCTCAATTGCGCTCCCGTCACCGGCACAAGTGCAAAATTCCTACGTTGTATACATGCGCAGTTCAAAAGATTGCAAATGCGCTGAGCACTCCCAGCAACAAGAGCGTGATTGAGAAAGCGCATGGTCTGGCAACTGGCTCGGTTAGCCAGTTTTCCAAGGGGTACAGCGACTCGGGGACCAGGACGACTAGGTAAGTTAAACTGGGGGACATTGTTTTCACTTAACATACCCTTTAAAACAGAGGCACTACATGTCCCAGCATGCTCTTGAGGGAAGTCAAAATGGCTAATGTATTTTATTTGTAATAACATACTGGGTCTTTACATAAAAGCTGTAAAAAAAAAAAAAAAAAGTGTGACGCACGTCATCCAGACCCCATTAGGAGATATCTGATTGGCTGCTGGGTTGGAAGTAAGTGGAAAACATCCAAAATAGCCAGTCACAATCCAGCTTTTAGCGAGAGAGCTCTTTATGAGAAGCCATTAATTTTTTCCCATACTCCAGCTTTCATGCAGGAGGTCTATTGTACATTTTTTTTGAAAGCTGGGTAATCATTGATGATTATTTTAATCCCATTATACTTAATGCTAAGTGTGTAATGAATCAGCACAAAGCAGCGGGACTTGTGCCAGCAATGTGGATGGCTGCATTGAGTGATCTATCCTGCTTCTGCTTGACGTGAGTGTATTTCCTGAAAGAGGAACTTCATGTATAAATACTGCGGTACTTTCCCCTTTTTAGTGGCTGCAGTATTCTAGCCAGAGCAGCGTATTATAGATTCAGCAATAAGGATCTGTGCTTAAAGTTCGGTTATTTTGAATCAAATATTGATGAAGGCCTCGTACAAGGGGATTTATTCAGCACCGAATTGCATTTGCTTTGCTACCCTAAAGCTTCCTCCGCACTCATTAGTTCTCTGGATTCAGAAATTAGCATTTGGTCCTTGGTTTAATGCGAAAGCCCATAACTACTCGCTACTGCCTTGGCGTAGATAATAAGATAGAGCAAAGATGTGTAGGAAGCCATGGCAACCGAGATCATCTTCAAGATGGAAGAACAGATTAAAGGATTACGGTAGTTGTGTTTTGTTTACCGTAGCTGGTGATCGTGCGTTTAAGACAGGCCTCAAGCAGGTAGAAGACTCTAGCTTAACTTCACATGAATGAAAGATTGAGAATAGTCATTTTAAAAAAATGAAATGAAAATCTTCCCTGCAGGGATCTATGTTGCAGTAATAGTGTTGCATGAAGATTTTCAAGTTCTCAATGTTTAAAGTGGATCCGAGATGAACTTTTACTCATTGCATAATTGTGCTCCTTTCCTATTGTTTATAGGGCATTCCTCAAGCCAAATACTTTGTTTTTGTTTTAATACACTAATTCCCTATAAACTAAACAAGCCTCGCCCACAGCTTTTCAGAGAGCCTTGGCATTTTCAGACAGTAGCAAGGGCTCATGGGAGCTCAGTGTGGGCAGGAGGACGGGGAGGTATTACTAGCCAGAGATTTCAGAGGGGAGGAGGGGGGGGGGTTAGGTTTTTTTTCACAGGCTGAGTGCTGAAGATGCAGATAAGCTTGCCTGTGTGTAATGTTTACAAACAACATGGCTGCTCTCATTGTATCACAGGAAGAAATAATCATATTCTACTGAAGCTTTTTGTAGCTAGATTTGCTGTGTAAATTAGCTAAACTTTAGATAAGCTATATAGACCAGTTACTTGTTAGTTTTTCATCTCAGATCCGCTTTAAGGAAACACTGTCCCCCTTCATATATGGCCCGGTTTGGATAACCTAATTGGCTTAAAGGACAACCAAGGCAAAAAATAAAAGGGGGAAATTGAGTCCATACAGAGTTGTGGACGTGTGTCGACACTTACCTATGAGTCTGTTCTGTCCTGAGCTGCTCTCTACTTATAATTTACTCCAGTGGAGGCCGCGACTAGATTCAGTTGGCAACCTTTGAACTAGAGGTACTTGTGGGGCGCATGCGCAGTATTTCAGTTCAACCTCACCGTGGATAGATAGAACTGAACTACTGTGCATGCGCCACACAAGTATCTCAAGTTCAAAGGTCCAGTAGAATTTCCTATGGAAACTTTCATCACAACTCAAAAAAGGGAAAAATAACAAAACCTCAATTGCCTTTTTATGTGTTCCCAATTCATTTTGATACATTTCACAAAGAAAATGATTGGAAGTCTGTTTTTCCCTGCCCTCGTCACATCACAGCATACACTTAATGGCTGTATCCAAGTATTGCGGCAGTATGGGAATGCAGTTAGCTTTTTGCTTCTGTTTTCACTAGTCAGTGACATTGTGCTATTTTCCTTTTCACTGGTTGTCATTCTTTGTTTTGTTTTGATATTGTATTGCAGAGTAATAATTGTATCTTTGTTGTAATCCAGGTTCTAGAGCCACAGAATGTTGATCCTTCTATGGTTCAGATGACCTTTCTAGATGATGTTGTATACTCGTTGTTAAAAGGTGAAAATATTGGCATCACATCTCGCCGCAGGTCACGCTCCAATCAGAATAGCAACACGATTCATGTACGTATTTCTGTCATTTATTTATGAGTGTAACATTACATTTAAAGTGACATGCCACATTCACAAGCAATTAGCTAGGATTATCATTATTTTGGTATTTCTATAATGTCAGCATTTTCTGTGACTGCCTTATTATTTTGGTGTTATAGAACACCAACATCTTTATATAGTACCAACATAGCACCAACTGTATTATTATTATTATTATTATGGATTTCGGTAATGCCAGCACTGTATTTTAGGTTTAAAATGTTTGTAATTAGGTGTTAAAAATTACCATATATACCAACTTTTTTTATACCCCCAAAATAGACAAGACACAGAACATTTTATATTGCGCTTTTCTCCTGGTGGTCTCAAAGCTCTAGAGCTGCAGCCACTAGGGTGCGCTCTATAGGCAGTAGCCGTGTTAAGGCCTAAACCCACCCAGCGATTTTCGCTGATGGTTTTGTGCGTCGAGGAACCACTTTTTCCTAGTATCACGCGATGTTTAATGAAAATTTGTTAAACATCGCACAACATCCCACAGTGATCACTCATTTTTGAACGACTGTCCTGTAAGATAAAGTCGCTGAGGATCGTTCCGATCCTCATCGACTTGCACAGGTTTTGCTGTGATCGCGTAATGATTGTTCATTTCCGCTGCCGCATCCCGATTTGGCCAGTGTAGTGTAAACATTGTGGTGCGGACTGACGGGAAATCCAATAACGTACTTCTTGACCAGCAGAGAGCATGTCACTGAGAGGGGGACGGTGCTATGCATATGACCCCGTTGGCGCACTCTGCGCAGGGTCTCATGTTTGTCATTTTATTGCGCTACGGTGGGATGCAGTAGTTGCAATGCATCCCCACCACAACACAAGAAATACATGCAGCCTGCCATAAATGTACAAGACTACCACTTTTTAAGGCTGAAATGATAGGCTTTGTTCATGCTATGAGCATTGCCATACACATTTTGCCAACGCATATGGTGTGAGACATGCAAGAGCATCAGAAGTGCATAGACTGCAATGTCTGATGGTCAGACTACATGCGCTGCACTGCGCAGCTGCACACATTTCTGTAGTGAATGGACCAATGCTGAGCCATTCACTGTAGTGGGTGGGATCAGTAGCATGGCAATGCAGATGGCATGCCATTGCACACGTTTCCTTCCGATCACGTGGCCATCTGCATTTTCAAGAGTGAATGAAACCTTATTCTGCTGCAAGACTATACAGATACTTTCCTCTTCTGGCATGAGTAGTTAGCTGCAGAGAGCAGGAACCATTGTCGCCCATTTTTCCACACCTGCACTAACTGAGGGACTGGCAGCTACCATGACGACCCCTACCAGTCTTACTATTGCAGTTGGAATCACCATGGTGTGGCTGTGATGTCTGTAGTCACAAAAAGTATGTAAGTAGGTTGAAATAACCTTACCAGTTATCCTCACAATGTGTAGAGCTAAGCTGAAGAAATGATTTCCCAGAAATAGTGGTTTTATTTTAAAAATGAGTTGGATTGTTATTTTTGCTATGGCATTCGGCTTAGCCGGTTATGGATTGAATGTGGTACTTCCCGTTCTGCTGTAATCAGTCAAATGTCATTTGCAGGGTCATTACACACGTGCACAAGCAAATAGTCCCCGGCCAGCAATGAACACTCAGAGCTCCACAAAGCAGAATCAGCACCGCAACGCCCGTTTAAACAAGAGGAAAGGTTCTGACAGCAGTATGCCCGATGAGGACCGGATTAAAGAGGAACGCTATGATGGTACTGCCAGAGGAGGTACGCAAAACCCTCATTAATGGATGCATTAGTTTTTTGTTTTTTTGGACTGCCTCTACAAGTGTTTATGCAGTGGGCTAGAAATTGTGCATGTTTGTTTGTTTTTACTGCCTGTACGATTTGTGTGCCTGTGGTGGGCTAGAAACAGTGCAGGTTTGTATGTGATGCGTACATAGCCTAGAATGTTTTGTTTTTCTTTGTATCTGGATCTTGTTTTGATGCATCTCAGTTTTATTTGAAGCTAGTAGGATCAGGTCCGCACACCAGTTTCTAGATGCAGTGTTTCCGTTTATTGCATTTGTCAGCACAGATTAATCTGAATGGACAGTTTGGGGCTTGGGATACAGACTGATTTGGCACATGTTGGATTGTCCACAAAGATAGCGGTCTTCTAATTGCACCTACTTTCTGTGCACTGCAAGCCAGCATCTTGTAGAGCAGAACTCTCCAACCCTGTCCTCAAGACCCACCAACAGTACATGTTTTGCAGGAAACCACAAACATTCAGAGGTAATTAGTGTATCAGTAGAGCTAATTACCAGTAACTACCTGTGTGGATCTCCACAAAACATGCACTGTTGGTGGGCCTTGAGGACAGGGTTGGGGAACACTATTGTAGCGGATGCAGGTTTGCTGTTGTAATGCAGGGTGTCTTAAGGTTGCCCATACATCACAACGAATATGGGCAGATTCGACCAAGAGACAAATTTATCTCTAATCAAATCTGATTAGAGGTAAATTTGTCTGTAGTCGAACCTGCCCATACACTACCGGCCGATTCCCGTCCGATTTCAGCATGAAATCATCAGGGAATCGGCTGAGCCGCCGCTGCCCAACCCGCCGCTGCCCCCAAAATGTATAAATGTATGTTGTGTAGTGCATTTATACATTACCTGTCCTGTAGCAGCTCGCCGGGTCCATCCGTCCATCTCGCCGGGTAACAGCCGCACACACGCTAGTGGCAAATAGCGTCTGACGTCAGCTACAATGCGCCTTCGTGACGTCAGACATAACGCCGTCGGCGTGTATGTGGAACCTGGCGAGATGGACGGAAACCGCGTGGAGGCTGACACCGGACAGGTAATGTATAAATGCACTACACTACATATACTTATACATTGCGGCGGGGGTTTCGTCGTCTCGTCGCTCGTTCACAATTCGGCCGCCGTACCGACGCGCAACCGACTAACCAACCTCGGCCCGACATTTTCCAACATGCGCGATCGACTGTGCAGCCAATTTCTGTCCCGAAATTGGTCTATTTGTCGGTCGGGCATGCACTTGGCAGCACCAATTTTCATCCAATTCGATTATAATAATCTAATTGGATGGTCGATTGGTTGGTTGGTCGCCTTGTGTATGGCCCCCTTTATGGTCACAACTTATCGGCCCCGCACAGTGGCCACATTTAGAGATTAGAGGAGCTCTACAGTAAGCTTTGACAAGCACATTTGGGCTGGTTTTATATTTACTTACCAGCCTAATTTTTGCTAAAGGTTACCTTTCACTTTAGTTTATTTTTTTATCTGTCGTTTTAATTTGTTTTTCAGAGATGCAGCCGAAATCGAGTGGTAGGAAAATCGAGCTGTGTAGTCCCAGCATTAGTGTTAGAAGATGTGAGGGGGAATGGGGAGGGGACATACTTAGAAACCACTGCTGGAACTCTACGGCTGTACCAAAATCTACCACACGAATTATACATGCTACGCCCAAATGGTCCCTAGATCTCTTTGAACTGTTTAGCTCAGTTTTAAAGCAAGGGTAACAATAGGCTAGTGTTGTGAAAACCTGCTGATTGTTGTTACATAATCCGCTAAGCAGGAACTGGGATTACTGGAGGAGGAAAGGGGTGAAACTAGGGATGATCAATCAGATGCAAATAATTTCTCCTTGCATTGAAATTTGTTGAAAATGTTATGCAGCTTGAAATTGGACCAATCAGAACAACTTCCCGTCAATTTTTGTTGGACCAAGCTCAAGCTGCATAATAATTACATGAAATTGAAATGCGAGGAGAAATTTGCATCTCATTGATTGGTGTAGGTGCAACTAAATTGGTAGTAATTTCTAGAAATAGAATGACAGGTTGCTAATTTACACATCTAAACACGAGCTATTGAAATACAAAGGGCACCTATGGTACATTGTAAGTAGAGAGCACATTATTTTGGTGAAAAAAGGTGCATATTTACCTAAAAATAGACCTCTGTCAAACTCCAAATTCCAATTGTGCTTTCTCTACTGCTTGTCTTTTCTTCATACAAAGCAGATGAGAAGGGGAATGTAAATATAATTCCGCCCTGATATTTAATACAGTGGTTGCTTTCTCTGGCAGATCACTCTACTAACCCTTGGTTTGGAAAACCAACATTCAATCCAAATGACTTTACAATCCAAATATAGGCAAGAGGCTTTTTTTAGTCAGGGGGGCTCTGCTCAAGAACTGATGTCTATCTTTCTATTTGCAGATAATGTGAAAAGGAACAAACATTTCCACAGCAAAAGGAGGAAACCTGAAGAGGATGAGAAGAAATTAATTCTGAAAAGGCTGCGCCCAGACAATATTTCAGACTACTCCGAGAGCAGCGACTCAGAAAATTCAAATAAAAGGATAATAGATTCTTCCTCAGAGCAAAATTCTGAGAACGAGTTGAAAAGCAAGAACACTTCAAAGATAAATGGAGACGAAGGAAAATCCCAAAGTAGCGAGGGGGCTGAGGAACAGACACTAATAGATAGGCATTCTCACTGGGACGAAGTACAGGAGGATAAAAAGCATCAAGCCGAAGCAGAAAGGCTGAAGTCAGCTGACTTGCAGCTGCAGAAAGAGAGCCCTGCGTTCCTCCTCACCGAACAGACAGCACTTTATGAGCAGAATTCCAATAAGCCGCAAGCGCCAGATAGCGTGGTGGAGAGGAACAACACTACGGAACTGTTACAGACTGAACCGCTGATCAGTAAGCCTCCCACGCCAAAAAATTCTATTGTCTTAGCAAATGAAAACAATTTGGACAAAGCACCCCAGGAAAGCAGTAAGTTTAACACACAGCCCGCTGCCAAGAAGGAGCTCCAAGGCAGCGACCCGAAACAGCCGTTTGGCGCCCTCAATTTCTCCAGTGTGAAGAAGCAGGATTCCGAGCATGGTTGGAATGACAATGCTAACAATAAGGCTGACTTGGCACTTTCAGGGATGTTAAAAGCAACCCATTCGACTAATAAAGAGGTTAATGATAGGGACAAGATCCACCATACCTCGGTTATTGGTAGCACATCCCTAACGGATGAGCAAAAGAGGCTTCAAAAACAGACTATGGATGCTCTTAAAGCGAAGCCGCACATGTCCGAAGCCTCTAGTAAAATAAAATATAACTCGTCGCCGGACGTTTTAAAGTCTCGGCCCGTCCACTCTCCGGATCCGATAAAACTTAAGGCTAGCTATCACAGTAACCAGACTTCTGGTATTGTGCGGACTCCAAGCAAGATGGACTGCGATATGCACAGGTCAAGTTTTCATCCGGTGCCGGCGAGGTCGCTGGAGTCTACCAAGAGTCCGCTTATTATAGACAAAAATGAACATTTTACAGTTTACAGGGACCCACTGCTTGTTGGACCAGAGACTGCAGCTAATCACATATCTTATTTGCACCAGCACAATTTCGCTCTTCATTCTTCTCCTCATCGAGCATGTTTACCTCCAAACAGCCACCATCCAGCACTTACCGCTAACCCTCACATGTTAACGTCGTCCTCAAGCCAAGCGCCTATGACTGCTATTAATGCTCACGCGTTGAGCAGCACTGCACACCATTCAGTCCACCATCCTCACTTACTACCTACGGTGCTACCTGGTATGCCTCCTGGCTCTTTGTTAGCAGGACACCCGCAGCTAGAGACTGCCCACCACTCCAGCAGCCTTAGCCACTTGGCACTTGCACATCAGCAACAACAGCAAATGTTACAGCACCAGTCACCTCATCTACTTGGCCAAGCCCATCCTTCCGCTTCTTTTAACCAGTTGGGACTTTATCCAATTATCTGGCAGTATCCAAATGGAAGCCATGCTTATTCAGGACTTGGTCTGCCCTCTTCGAAGTGGGGGCATCCTGAAAATCACGTCAACGCAGAGGCTTCAATTAGAAGGGTAAGATATGTACTGGCATTACCTATAGCTGATATATGTCTATATATTAATTACATCAGTGAAGTATGATTCTTGTACTGGCTTGACAATTCACAGTCTACTACATGTGTGATCTACAATGAAACAAGTCTGTGTTAAGTTTCTCAAAATGCTAAATGAAAAGGTATTGTACATCTTATGAATCAATAGAATCCATGAAAGACACTTGTCACTTTTAGGTCTTAACAAATTGACAGGTTGACTTGTTGTAAGTATCCTTTTGTCCGCACGTGCTTTTGCAATTCCCGTGGTGCTTCAATGTGCTATCGTCAGCCATAGTTAAAGTCGGCCAACCACCACTTTCTGTGACTCGTCATTTAGGGGAGCTGCCCATCAAGCCACGCCCCCCAACCACCTTCTGTGACTCATTGTTTAGGGAAGCTGCCCACCACAGTGAAGTGCAGCCAGAGGTGAAGCCAACCTCAGTTCTCCTTACGAAAGAGAACATGTAAATACTGTCTGGATTCTTTGGAGCTCTCTGAAGGACAATTAAAGGACCCCTGAAATGAGAATGATATTAAGGCTGCTATATGTATGTCTTTTTACTCTATAAGTTTCCTGGCTGTCCTGCTGATCTTCTGTTTCTAATACTTTCAGCCACAGACCCTGAACAAGCATGCAGATCAGATGTTTCTAACTGAAGTCTGACTGGATTAGCTGCATGCTGGTTTCAGGTGGGTTTTTCAGACACCACTACAGCCAAAGAAATCAACAGGTTTGCCAGGCAACTGGTATTGTATAAAAGGAAATAAAATATGGTAGCCTCCATATCCCTCTCTGTTCAGGTGTCCTTTAATGCATCAGTGGAGGCCAACATCAACCCAGTTTGCCATTTTTTTTAACTTATCTATGGCTGATGTACGTCATACACTGAACTAAATTAGCTCAAGTAAACATGTAGGACATATGGGAAAGGCACAATGACTGCAGCCTTTGGTACAGATTTGTATTCCTGAGCCAGAGGTCATCGCTCCACCTTCATACTCTTAAGCGCAAGAGAGGGAGAGACCTCTTTTGCCGGTTGTCTGCTATCAGTACCTTAGAAGTACTCACCTCTAAGCCTAGCTTCTACTTACTTTAGTGGTCAAAATGAGCTCTTCTCACAGTACAGTACCCTTTTCTGGAAAAGAAAAGGTGCTTGTTGACCAAATGGTTTAAAAACTCTTAGGCCTCAATTCACTAAGCTTTATCAAACACTTTATCAAACGTTTTATAATTTACCTCATGAGTAAAATCTAATTTTGAATCCACTAAGGTGTTATAGGTTTGTTAAACGTTTTATCGATAAAACATTTGATAAATCTATAACACCTTAGTGAATTCAAAATTAGATTTTACTCATGAGGTAAATTATCACACGTTCCATTAAGTGTTCGATAAAGCTTATTGAATTGAGGCCTAGTGTGTGCACGTGTCTGATCCAGGGGCATAATTACATCGGAGCGGCCCCTGTAACTGCAGAGAGGCCCAGAACTCTAAGGGGGCCCCATCTAATACTTAATAATTCTCCCTCCCTCCGGTAAAGGGGTCAATCCTTTAGCTCAAGTGTTTTTGTGGCTACACTTGTTATGGATGTGAAGATGATGATGATGTCCACACTTTTTTTTGGATACTTGTAACTGTAACAGGCTGTGAGGGGACAGGGGATGTGAATATTGATTTGTAGTTACGCCGCTGGTCTGATCCACACAATTGCAGGCAATCTGTGCGTTGTTATCCCTGTGGCTATGCAAGCACATTCCTGGCCAAATGTAATCCAGGAATAGTTAACTTTTTTCCCTCCCCCTTTTCTGGATGATTGCCATCTATTCCTTGAGAATAAGGTCAGCATCAGGTAGGAGTGTCTGTAAACTCTCTCTCATTGTATAAACATGCATAATTTAAATGAGTGCTCATGGTTTATTTTACAATCATTTGGGAGTTTTATGCTCAAGAAGGTCGGATTGTGTTTCCCAGCTAAAAGTGAAACGCAAGCCAAAACATTTTTTTTTTAAGTTTCTTTTGGATATGCTGAAGAGATTTTTAAATTGTGGAGAGGATTCATCCAGTGCTGCACCACAATGTCGCACTAAACCGGAGCAGATCAGAATGTATTTGACTGGCAAACTTAGTTTATAGCGATGGGGAATTAGGCTAGCCTGTTGCTCAGTGAGCAGAAACCATATAACAAAACAAACTAGTATGTAGGCACTCCCTTAACTCCATATACCAGCATTTACAGCGGACCTGAAGTAACAAAAAAAGTTTCACTTACTTGGGGCCGCTGCTAGCAGTTCTGTGCCCTCCACAAACAATCTTCCAGTTCCCCGCTGCAGCTCCCTTTTGTACTCGCTTACTTGCAAGCCAATGTCCTCTGTGCAACCCTGGCCACTGGGGACGAGAGTGCGTATGAGAACGGCCGGGGCTGCGCAGGTGCAGTGGACGTCAACTGCAGAAAGTGAGCTGCGGCAGGGGACCGGAGGATCATATGGTAACGGCGTGGGCACAGGGTGGCTGGCAGAAGATCCAGGTAAGTGCAACTTCTGTGCACACCATTTGCTGTGATGGTCTTGCAAAGATCAACAATGGAAATTCAGGCAGAAATCCTCAAATATAAATATAGGGTGGTCAAAGGCTATTTTCAGTATGGAAGCCTTGCCCATCTGCTCCTCCTGACTTATAATGTAGCTTTCTTTCTATTTTTAGTTGCTGTGTGGATCCCTGAGGACCTTATATCCCATATAAGCTCCAGCAAATATTATATACACTAAAAAACAGTTTAAAAAAGAGAAATGGAGGTTCCAAGTTCGCTACTTTTGCAAAACTGATAATCCAATATTTTTTCTTGAGGAAGTGGGTTGTCCCGGGAAACACGTCACATGTGGAGTTTTTTTTTAATGTAAAAATAAATCTGTTTTCAAATTAGACCCTCTGTGTCTGACTACCTGGAGGTCAAGTCTACCACTACCTCCCTTTTTAAACAGTTTTTAGTGTATTTTAATCTTTGCTAGCACCTCTGTTTCATTTGTTACTGTCATGAAGAAAAAATTTCTTTGCAGTCATGTTAAAATAGTTTTAATGCAAACCTGCAGTAAACATATGAGTTAAGTAATTGTGAACTGTAGAACTAATCCTAAATAGAACGGCGTTGCATATTCTTATTTTAGGTTTAAAGCGGAACTGTAATTTGCTAAAAAGCAAACAGTTTCACTTGCCTGGGGCTTCCCCAAGCGCCCAACATCCGTCCTGTCCCGCGCTGGTCCTGCACCATCCTCTGTTCTCCCGCCACCACCTAGTTTTGTTACCGTCAACGGCAACTGCGCTAATAGCACAGGACGCTATTGCGGGCTGGAACATGAAGAAAGCTTCGCGTAGCCCGGGGCACACAGACACAGTTGCCGTCAACTTACAAGGCGATTGTTATGAAACTAGGTGGCAGCGGGAGAACGGAGGATCGTGCAGGACCGGCAAGGGACAGGACAGCTGCTGGGGGTGTGGGGAAGGCCCAGGTAAGTGAAACTGTTTGCATTTTAGAAATTTACAGTTCCGCTTTAAGGCTCCGTTCACACCTAAAACCGCAAAACGCAGACGATTACCGCTAGCGTTTTGTGGGAGTGATTTTTCCACGATTAACATGGAAAAATCACTGGACACTGCAGCATTTTGGGAGCGGTTGCGATTAGCGGTGCTATGCATGCTAATCGAGAATCGCCGGCAAACCGCTGCATGTAACACTTTTGCGGTTAACGCTAACCGGAAATGCGGCAGTGAGAACACTGCCATAGTGTTACATGTGCTAGCGGTTTGCCTTGAGCAGGAATCGCGCGATTCCCGCTCAAGTGTGAATGGACCCTAAGGACTGAAAACCTCAGGCTGAAATCAGGCTTTCATTACTGCTGTTCATTCAGTTCCCACACAGAGAAATAAGGCGGAACAGGAAAATAGGGTGCAGGAGCCCTTGTGGGGAAAAAAAAAAAAAAAGTGCCGCCATAGGCGCCCATTAGAAAAGCTGTGATTTGCGGCAAAGGAGGGAAATTTGGCGCCTGCTATGTAATGCTGCAATTTGCATATTGGCAAGCAGGGGTATAGATTGGGGTGTTAAGGTTAGGAGGGGGAGTGAAGTGTTGGGGGGGGGGGGGGTGGTTAAGTGTTATGCACCGCATAAGGTGCAGGGTTAGGCATAGGTAGGAAGGTCTTAAGGTTAGGCATTGATAGAGGGAGATCTTAGGGCTAGGCATTGGTAGAGGAAGGTCTTAGGGTTAGATATGGGTAGAGGGAGGTCTTAGGGCTAGGCATTGGTAGAGGGAGGTCTTAGAACTAGGCATTGGAAGGTCTTAGGGTTAGATATCGGTAGAGGGAGGTCTTAGGGATAGGCATCGGTAGAGGGAGGTCTTGAGGTTAGGCATTGGTAGAGGAAGGTCTTAGGGCTAGGCATTGGTAGAGGAAGGTCTTGAGGTTAAGCATCGGTAGAGGGAGGTCTTCAGGGTAGGCATCAGTAGAGGGAGGTCTTAGGGTTAGGCACTGGTAGAGGGAGGGTTCTGTGTGAGAGGGTTAAGTTATGACATAGTAAAATATCGGTAAATATTACTTATATTTTAATATTGGAATTTAGTAGAATATCTGTAATTTTACCAATATTCTACCTACGCGCAGTCCCCCACACCCTTTTTTTTTTTCCAGGAGTCTTTTTTACATGAATGCAAAATAATGACCTACTGAGCTTGTTAATCACTTTCCTGTTAGAAGTGTCTGCAAATCCACAGACAAGTTTTGTGGCTACGAATTAGTTTTTAGGGCAACTGCCCAACTGCACTGGAAAGCATTTGTTTATTACCCCTTACAATGAAAAAAAAATTAGTCCACACGGGCAAGTTCTGAGAAAGATTATTAGTACTGCATGTTGACATTTCCTTATTCCTCATGTCAATTCAGGTACTCTTTAAAGACATTACAGTACTTGTTTAAAGTATTAAGTATGCCAATGACAGGTTCTCTTAAGCGGCAGAAAACTGATTCTGTGAGACTGAGCAGGTCTACCCTGTGGTGCTGTCATGTGTGTGTAACAAGGGAAAACCATTATTAGCAGAAGCCATCACTTGACAAGTTTGAGATTGCCCAGATGATATCTCTGGGACATGTGGAGAGGTCAGAAGCAATTGTTCTGGGAAAATAAACAGGTTTTCAGCATTGAGCAGCACACTCCCTGCTCCCATACCAGGCTGCTCTCTCCTGATGCTTTCTGGCCCTGAACATGAACTGCTATGTAAAGGAAAGTGGAAATACAAAGCTTGGCATGAGGTAGACTCTGGATATAATAGCATCCTTCTGGAGAGGCCGGCCAATGTAAACATCTGGCTGGGGTAATTTATGACACACATATTTTCCATATGTAGTCATATATCACTTTCCCTTAACTGTTCTGTGCTGCGATTCACTTGAGCCGCCCTGAAAAAACAGAAAAAGCAAAGCTGAGCCTTGAATATATGGATGAGGCCTGCAGAGCATTTCTAGTCTAAGGGCTGGTTCAGACGGACGCTTGCGGAGCGTTTACCGCAAGCGTTCGGACCGTCGCGGTAAACGCTCCCATTCAAGTGAATGAGAGCGTTTACACCAAGCTTTTGCGCGCTTTTACCCGAACGCGGCGTTCGGGTCCCGATTTTCGCGAGCGTTCGGGCTGCCCCTGGAAGCAACATGTAGCTTCCAGGGAGCGGCCAACCGCGACGGCTAATGTTCCCCTACGGGAAAAAAAAACCGCAACAGCATCACGACGCGACCGAAGGCTACTGAAAGCCTGACCGCTCAGCCGCCGCAACGCCCCCAGACGCGACGCTACGCAGACGTCCGTCTGAACCAGCCCTAAACCAAACATGGTGGCGGGATAGAATAACCCGCAGTATGTCCTATCACCTAATACTCATGCTCATCTTTGGAGAATATAATCCGCGACTGAATTAGTCAAAGGACAGCGTGAAAGCAAACTTGCTTTAATGCAATTTATATTATGCAAATAAAACTTGGCAGCAGACTCTGCTGTGGTAGAAACTTGCTGACTGCTGTAGATCTGTGAGTCACATGATCAAGAGCTGAGCCAAGGTCAACCAGAACGTTTACTGGGCAGAACCTTAGTTCTTTTTAAAGGCAGGAACAACACTTGTTTAAAATCGCATGTGCAAGTTTTCTGCTGATTCTCTTGTGCTTTTAGCTGTCCCTGCCGCATAATATTACAAACCACACTTGTCAAAATCACATGCGGTTTCCCTTATGCAAAATTGCATTAGTACTGAAAACCAATGTTGGTCAATGGGGATGGTTCATGCTTGAATGTGATTTTAGTGTGTGGGAGAACAACCTACATCTTGGAATATATTGCACACTCTGTGAGTTTTCACATTGACAATCATTAGCTACTGTGAAATAACGCAAGCGTTTTAAACCCAAACAAATGTGCATAGTGTGCGAAAAATCCTGTGTGGAAAATCTACATGGTTCCAGGCTTGGCCGATACATGTCCACAAATAAGATGACACTTATTTCGGATATTAAAATGTCTGTGTCTCTAGCATATTGTTCCTATGATCAATATCGTGCATACATTCTTAAGTTTGATTACGTGGTTTACTACACTAAGAAGAAAAAATTCAAACACTGACTGCATGGTATGTAAAACAAAGGAATTATGGAAGAGTTTGCAATCTAAGAACAAATTGGTTTACAATCTGTCATCTATACTACCATTCCTGGAACCCTTGGTGTCCTGCGACTAAGTTTTCCACTATAGATAATGCCGTTCACCAGTAACTGGGAGTATCTCAGAAGAACAAGTTACAAAGTTTCTATTTCCAAACAAAATTAAATCTTTCCGTAGTTCCCCATATGCAATTTGGAGGGGGAAATGCAGCCTACTAAAAATCAATAGGCTACCATCCGATTCACATGTTGGGGGAAAAACAAGATGGCGTGATGCATTTTTTCGCATCCAAATTCAATATAGCCGAGCACTGGTGCATCTCTCATCACAGCGGTGCTGGCATAATGTCTCGCAAGACGCATGCTGGCGCTATGTGGAAAATGGTCCTAAATGTGGTAATAAATGAGGTTGAAAAAGAGAAGTTTCACTTTTTTGTTATTGCTTTAGGCACTTTCTTTTTTATACTTTTACTTAGTGTTATGATTTTAACATAAAGTCTCTTTATTCATTTCATTTTTCAGGTTTTTTAATCTCCGGACATACTTAATCGGCCATGTGCTCACGTAAGGCAACTTCCCTTGTTGCAGTGTAAACACAAATACTAGGCCTCACTGAGCTCCCCGTGTTTATGGCCATGACGGGTGTGGGGGTTAAGGGGAAAAAGATTCGCCTGGGGCTTCTCAGAATTTTTTTTTATTTTTTTTAGGCCTAGTTCAAACATACCAGATCAGTTGTTATTTTCAGTAGCATTGGTTTTGCTTGTGGTACAAACACTAGTCATCTGATCTGGCTAAATTGCAGAGGTGTAATTTGCTACAAAAAAGCAGAGATGCAAAAGTTGTGTGTTATGTTTACTTGGTAACGCTTTTTTTCTCTCTTACTTCCCTTTAGAATACTGCAAGCCCCTGGTTACACCAGCCAACCCCTGTGACGTCAGCAGACGGTCTACTGATGGGTCATCTTCCTGTACGTCCATCTAGTGCTGACCCTCACCGACCGCTCAAGCTGTCTGCGCATTCAAGTCCTCCCTTGTCTAAACCTTCCTCAGATCACCATAAAGAGTAAGCAATAATTCTGCTTGGTTGCATCTCCCGCCAAAAACTAAAATATTTCAGCATCATCTGTGGCGCTATACAGTAGACAAAACCTAATACACACACATGGTTGTGAGGGGATACAAAAACTCATTAACTTGGTTAACGCACCTTTCAAATTGTACATTGTGGTGAATATAAGCACACATGTTATTTATAAGTACTGGAATGCACTAAAGTGAACCTTTCCTCCTTCGAGCTTTTAATCTAGTGGATGGAGTTATAACCTCGGTTGGTGTTAATTACTAGTCGTAGAGTTGTAGCAACTTGGAAGAAGAAGTAATTTGGGTTGGGTTATCATTGGCACCCAAGTTACACTGCTACGCAGCCATAGACATAATAGCGTTGTTTATCGGGGGGGGGGGGGGGGGAGGGGGGTTGGGAAGCACTTCAAAATGAATTGCCTTGGTTAGAACAGGCAGATAAGTGATGACATTTCACATCACATTTAGTATAAGCATTAGATTAGCATAGGCTCTAATATACAGTCATGTAAAGGATACCTGTGGCCAGCCAAACCACCCCCCCCCCCTCCCCCGAAAAAAACAGTAGCATACTCGCTCAAGAAGAGGGAAGGCTCTGGATCAGTTACAGCCTTCTCTGTGTCCCCTCGTTCCATCCCCGGTCCCTGTTGCAACAATTAGACTTTAATGTCGAAGTAGCCTTCAGATCTCCTTTGCAGGCTTTGGAAGTACTAGGGTTTCAAGACCCTCGTTTTTGGATGTACTCAGACCCGTGTACTTCTGAAGCCTTCCAAGGAGACCCAAAGACACATCCAGCAAGAATTTGAATGGGGGACAGCAGTGGAATGAGGAGACTGAGAGAAGCCCGAGAAGGCTCTATAAAATCCAAAGCTTTTCCCCGTCTTAGGTGAGTAGGCAACTGTTTCTGAGGTGGCTACAGTGATAGTTGAAAAAGGGGATGCTTTTCCATGCTGGTGGGCTGGGATCTTTTTGCGTAAACTGCAGTATGGTAGAAATCTCCATCCATGTTTCTATGGGTAATTGTACCCGCCACAGCAAGAACAGATTATTAGCTGCCACTTACTTGTGGGACTACATGTGGTGGGGCTACATATCATGACCACACTAAAGTAGGGCTGGCTGGACACTGCAGTGCACTGCACTGACTGTCAAGTGCACTGAGTTGAATGCAAAAAAGCCTGTCTAGCGGTTTTGCCTATGTTGCTGAGCAGTGTGAACCCAAACCACCCCGCTACTTCTATTTTGGAAACAATATAATTAGAATCCTGAATGCCAAAGCCAGTGTAGATCTGGTTACATATGTTAAGACATGGAATGATACATTGAGAAATGTGAATTTTTTTAATGACATTAGTTCTGTAGCTTGAATGTAATTAAATCCCTACATATATCTCAGTTTATTATTAGTCCCATTACTCCAGTCCAGTACATGTTGTCACAAATCTAGTATAGTGTTAAAGGGAACCTGAACTGAGGATATGGATTTTTCCTTTTAAAATAATACCAGGTGCTCTGACCGAAGTACACTGGATTAGCTGCATGCTTGCTTCAAGTGTGTGATTCAGCCACTACTGCAGCCAAAGAGATCAGCAGGACTGCCAAGCAACTGGTATTGTTTAAAAGAAAACATCCATATCCCTCTCAATTTAGGTTCCCTTTAAAGCTAAGTTATGAGTAATTCTCAAAACTGCTATTCCTCATTTCATTCTAAAATTGCTAGTTGCATGGCTAATCATGGCGATTCTCTAACTTTGTTACTTCCTGAAAGGATGGTCCCAGGACATCAAGTGTTCTGATTCCACTGGTTGCATGCTTGTTCCAGAGGTGTGACTCAAACACTGTCAAAGCCAAGAGATCACCATGACAACGCAGATAATGGCAATTCTAGGAATTAAATCAGCAGTAACAGCTTGTTTTGTGTCTCAGTATAAGTTCACTATAATTCTACAAGGGCTACTTCACATTCGGGGGCGTTTGTGTTGCGTTTCAGTAATCTGCTGATCGACAGCGATCAGGAAAGCGCTATGACAGATGTATCCCTGCAGTATCATTCACTGCAGCGCTTAGGATTTGCATAAATCGCAAATGTGCTGCACATAGAATTTTGGTGGCGATCGCTATGAGATCATGTTCTCTTGAATGAACCAAACATTTGTCGCCAAATTACAATCATGAGTCCATTGCGTTCTACAATGATCCGAGTGTGAACCAGGCCTAAGAGAAGCAGACTGTTTGCATTATAGTGATTTTTCTTTTCTGAATAATAATTGAGCTCTATTTTCTCTACAGAGATTTGGACAAGAAAGCGTACAGTGAACCCTTGCGCTCGATTACTTCTGCTCCGGTGAAGTCTGAACATGAGCACAGTCGGACGCACTCTAAAGAGAGCCATGCCCACAGACTCTATATGGAACCTGTTCTGAGCCACGCAAAGGTGCAGAGGTCAACCCTGGATCCAGGGGAGCGTCCAAACAAATATAAAGAGGAACACAAGAGGATTCATCATGAAAGCCTTGAGTCTTCTTCCTTCTCGCTGAAAGTGAAAGCACATGAAAATGAACGAGAGAACTACACAAGAGTAAACCCCATCGTATCTTGCAGCCCAAAAAGCCACCTGGCCAAGCAAGAAAACAATATGGAGCGTCCCATCTCAGATCTGTACAAAATTAAGTCTTCTGTCTCTCAAAATCTGCCTCAAAGTAACTATTTTACGACTTTATCAAACAGCGTAGTGAATGAGCCACCACGTTCATTTGCAACGAAGGAAGCTGTAAATGTGTTCTCTGAAAAACAAAATGCCAGCCCCTCTCCTATAAGTTCTTCTGCTCTTAATTCTTATTTGTCTAAACCACCACCCCTAATTAAGCACCAACCTGAAGATGGATCAGGGAGTAAATTAAATGAGCAACTTCCTCAACCAGTGGCAACTCACACAATTACTTCCTACAGAGGAGACAGCAGAAGTCCAACTCAACTGTCTATCTCCTCTTCAAATACACTCCGGAGCATGCCTGCCTTACATAGAGCACCAGTATTCCATCCTCCCATCCATCACAGCTTGGACAGGAAGGAAGCAAGTTACAGTAACCTGTCTCCACCAACCTTAACACCAGTGCAGCCAGTAACCACTGGAGGAAAGATCCAGGAGCTCCAGAAACCGCCAACCCTTATTCCTGAGCCTAAAGAAGGTGCTACAAGTTACAAGAAAAGCGCTGAGAAAGTTGTTCAGGAAGTATGGAAAAGCAACGAGAAGCAAAACCACAGCAAAACGGAGTGGTTGCCAGAGAAAAATAACGTGAAGGTACCGTCTGCAACCGCATCTGTCATTGTACGCCCACCATCTAGCGCAAAGTATGATAACATGGCAGTAACTCAGTCTGTCTCCAAGGAGAGAACTGGCGAAAGGTCCTCAGCTGGAATCAATCAGCCCGATTGCTCAAAGACTATGGAAGCTAGAGAGACTACGAGGATTGCCCAGCCAATTATGAACTCAGACAGCACTCATTCGCTCCTGGAGAAGAACTCTCACGCTCCCTCACACAGCATTCCCAGTTTGTCCACACCTGGAACTAATATAATGTGCAGTACAAAAACTGACGTGACCACCTCTGCCCCCACAACCACAAGTGTTTCGAGCTGCAGCGGATCAGAAGTAACTTACTCTTTATCCAGTGCCGTTTCAGCTTGTACAGTAATAGAAAGCACCAGTTCGTTATCGGCAAGCCAGACGGCGCAAGCGCCGGAAAGCACCATCATCAGTTCTTTAGCCGCTCCAGCAAGTAGCAAGCCTGCAAGTGCAATTCAGCCCAATGCATTGTACCCCCCATCAGGTGATTTCATCCACTTAAAAAAGCACAAGGCAGCCTTGGCTGCAGCTCAGTTAAAAAGCACTAATGCAAACGATACAGAGACTAACGCTGTGAAAACTCAAACCGTGCCAGCCTTGAGCTCTTCAGAAAGCAGCACGCCTTGCGGCTCCGCAAACACAATAAGCTCTATGGGCAACGGGCAGTCCTCCCAATGCAGCCAGCCAAATTACCACACCAAACTCAAGAAGGCCTGGCTTACCAGGCATTCAGAAGAAGACAAGAACACTAACAGTAAGCCAGAAAGCGCAGGCAGCTCTATAGTCTCGGAAATCATTAAGCCTTGTACCGTCAGCCTGATTGCCTCAACGTCTAGCGAGCTCCAAAATAACCTGGACCTGAGAGCGCAGGACGACAAGTCTCCCAAGGAGGACAGGCTTACCAGGAGGCGGATGAAAAGGACTTATGAGTCTGGCTCAGAGAGCGAGGACTCCGATGAAAGCGAGAGCAAGTCTGGACAAAGGCAGAAACGTCAGCCCAAGCCAACATACAAAAAGAAGCAAAACGATATGCAGAGGCGAAAAGGTGACACAGACAAAGAGGAGGAAATAAAACCCAATGGTATTCTTAGCCGGATTGCCAAGGAGAAAAGCAAACTAAAGTTACAGACCAATAGTACTGGCTGTAAGTATACTCTGGCCTGGAAATGAGGCTCTCATGTGTTATTGTTTATACAAGGCCTTTGTATGCTTTGTTGATTGTTCCTGGAACTTGGCCATATTGCATAACAAGGGCATGGTTAGTTGTGTGTGTGTGTGTTTTTTCTTGGCAGTAAGTTAAACGAGTTGTGGAGATTATATAGCGATAAATAACATCTGGACTATCCATATCCTATCCTCCTAATTGTGAAAGAGGCTATACTGGTAGAGTTCCACTAACCTAGCATGTGTAGAACACAAAACATACGCACTCCAGTTAGCTATTTACTGTAATAAGGACATCCCCTGGGTGCCTCATGAAGAGTTTCCCCTTTCTTTACCTCTCTACTGCCTTTTTCTGTAATATTCTTGGCCTCAGATTTCATCTGTAGGTTAGTTGTGAAAGAAACGAGGATACACAATACTCTCCTAATGCAGAGTCAAAGTAATTCGTTTTGGAGGATTGGGTTTTCTGTCCTTCGGATAACAAAAGATCTTTCTTGCTTTAGATGGTTGGCCAGAACTGCCAATATTGCCCATTTCAGCCAATCACTGTATTGTGTTCCTAGATACATTTAGTCCAAGGGCCATGGTCCATTATACTTTGCACCAGAGGCCATAGTGCATTATACTCTGCACCAAAGGCTATAGTACATTATACTCTGAACCGGAGTCCGTAGTGCACTATACTCTGCCCCATAGTCAATGGCGTATTACACTCTGCATCAAATGTCATAGTCCACTATACTTTGCACCAGAGGCCATAGTACATTATACTCTGCATCAGAGGCTATAGTGCATTATACTCTGTATCAAAGGCTATAGTGCATTATACTCTGCAATACAGGCCATAGTGCATTATACTCTGCAATACAGGCCATAGTGCATTATACTCTGCAATACAAGCCATAGTGCATTATACTCTGCAATACAGGCCATAGTGCATTATACTCTGTATCAAAGGCTATAGTGCATTATACTCTGCAATACAGGCCATAGTGCACCATACTCTGCAATACAGGCCAAAGTGCATTATACTCTGCAATACAGGCCATAGTGCACTATACTTTGCACCACAGGCCATAGTGCACTATACTCTGCACCACAGGGCATAGTGCACTATACTCTGCACCACAGGGCATAGTGCACTATACTCTGCACCACAGGCCATAGTGCACTATACTCTGCACCACAGGCCATAGTGCACTATACTCTGCACCACAGGCCAAAGTGCATTATACTCTGCAATACAGGCCATAGTGCACTATACTTTGCACCACAGGCCATAGTGCACTATACTCTGCACCACAGGGCATAGTGCACTATACTCTGCACCACAGGGCATAGTGCACTATACTCTGCACCACAGGGCATAGTGCACTATACTCTGCACCACAGGGCATAGTGCACTATACTCTGCACCACAGGCCATAGTGCACTGTACTCTGCACCACAGGCCATAGTGCACTGTACTCTGCACCACAGGCCATAGTGCACTGTACTCTGCACCACAGGCCATAGTGCACTGTACTCTGCACCACAGGCCATAGTGCACTGTACTCTGCACCACAGGCCATAGTGCACTGTACTCTGCACCACAGGCCATAGTGCACTATACTCTGCACCACAGGCCATAGTGCACTATACTCTGCACCACAGGGCATAGTGCACTATACTCTGCACCACAGGCCATAGTGCACTATACTCTGCACCACAGGGCATAGTGCACTATACTCTGCACCACAGGGCATAGTGCACTATACTCTGCACCACAGGGCATAGTGCACTATACTCTGCACCACAGGCCATAGTGCACTATACTCTGCACCACAGGCCATAGTGCACTATACTCTGCACCACAGGACATAGTGCACTATACTCTGCACCACAGGCCATAGTGCACTATACTCTGCACTACAGGCCATAGTGCACTATACTCTGCACCACAGGCCATAGTGCACTATACTCTGCACCACAGGCCATAGTGCACTATACTCTGCACTACAGACCATAGTGCACTATACTCTGCACTACAGACCATAGTGCACTATACTCTGCACTACAGGCCATAGTGCACTATACTCTGCACTACAGGCCATAGTGCACTATACTCTGCACCACAGGGCATAGTGCACTATACTCTGCACCACAGGGCATAGTGCACTATACTCTGCACCACAGGCCATAGTGCACTATACTCTGCACCACAGGGCATAGTGCACTATACTCTGCACCACAGGGCATAGTGCACTATACTCTGCACCACAGGGCATAGTGCACTATACTCTGCACCACAGGCCATAGTGCACTATACTCTGCACCACAGGCCATAGTGCACTATACTCTGCACCACAGGCCATAGTGCACTATACTCTGCACCACAGGCCATAGTGCACTATACTCTGCACCACAGGGCATAGTGCACTATACTCTGCACCACAGGGCATAGTGCACTATACTCTGCACCACAGGCCATAGTGCACTATACTCTGCACCACAGGGCATAGTGCACTATACTCTGCACCACAGGGCATAGTGCACTATACTCTGCACCACAGGGCATAGTGCACTATACTCTGCACCACAGGGCATAGTGCACTATACTCTGCACCACAGGCCATAGTGCACTATACTCTGCACCACAGGACATAGTGCACTATACTCTGCACCACAGGCCATAGTGCACTATACTCTGCACCACAGGCCATAGTGCACTATACTCTGCACCACAGGCCATAGTGCACTATACTCTGCACCACAGGCCATAGTGCACTATACTCTGCACCACAGACCATAGTGCACTATACTCTGCACTACAGACCATAGTGCACTATACTCTGCACTACAGGCCATAGTGCACTATACTCTGCACTACAGGCCATAGTGCACTATACTCTGCACTACAGGCCATAGTGCACTATACTCTGCACCACAGGCCATAGTGCACTATACTCTGCACCACAGGCCATAGTGCACTATACTCTGCACCACAGGCCATAGTGCACTATACTCTGCACCACAGGCCATAGTGCACTATACTCTGCACCACAGGCCATAGTGCACTATACTCTGCACCACAGGCCATAGTGCACTATACTCTGCACCACAGGCCATAGTGCACTATACTCTGCACCACAGGCCATAGTGCACTATACTCTGCACCACAGGCCATAGTGCACTATACTCTGCACCACAGGCCATAGTGCACTATACTCTGCACCACAGGCCATAGTGCACTATACTCTGCACCACAGGCCATAGTGCACTATACTCTGCACCACAGGCCATAGTGCACTATACTCTGCACCACAGGCCATAGTGCACTATACTCTGCACCACAGGCCATAGTGCACTATACTCTGCACCACAGGCCATAGTGCACTATACTCTGCACCACAGGCCATAGTGCACTATACTCTGCACCACAGGGCATAGTGCACTATACTCTGCACCACAGGGCATAGTGCACTATACTCTGCACCACAGGCCATAGTGCACTATACTCTGCACCACAGGGCATAGTGCACTATACTCTGCACCACAGGCCATAGTGCACTATACTCTGCACCACAGGACATAGTGCACTATACTCTGCACCACAGGCCATAGTGCACTATACTCTGCACCACAGGCCATAGTGCACTATACTCTGCACCACAGGCCATAGTGCACTATACTCTGCACCACAGGCCATAGTGCACTATACTCTGCACCACAGGCCATAGTGCACTATACTCTGCACCACAGGCCATAGTGCACTATACTCTGCACCACAGGCCATAGTGCACTATACTCTGCACCACAGGCCATAGTGCACTATACTCTGCACCACAGGCCATAGTGCACTATACTCTGCACCACAGGCCATAGTGCACTATACTCTGCACCACAGGCCATAGTGCACTATACTCTGCACCACAGGCCATAGTGCACTATACTCTGCACCACAGGCCATAGTGCACTATACTCTGCACCACAGGCCATAGTGCACTATACTCTGCACTACAGGCCATAGTGCACTATACTCTGCACCACAGGCCATAGTGCACTATACTCTGCACCACAGGCCATAGTGCACTATACTCTGCACCACAGGCCATAGTGCACTATACTCTGCACCACAGGGCATAGTGCACTATACTCTGCACCACAGGCCATAGTGCACTATACTCTGCACCACAGGGCATAGTGCACTATACTCTGCACCACAGGGCATAGTGCACTATACTCTGCACCACAGGCCATAGTGCACTATACTCTGCACCACAGGGCATAGTGCACTATACTCTGCACCACAGGCCATAGTGCACTATACTCTGCACCACAGGACATAGTGCACTATACTCTGCACCACAGGCCATAGTGCACTATACTCTGCACCACAGGCCATAGTGCACTATACTCTGCACCACAGGCCATAGTGCACTATACTCTGCACCACAGACCATAGTGCACTATACTCTGCACTACAGACCATAGTGCACTATACTCTGCACTACAGGCCATAGTGCACTATACTCTGCACCACAGGCCATAGTGCACTATACTCTGCACCACAGGCCATAGTGCACTATACTCTGCACCACAGGCCATAGTGCACTATACTCTGCACCACAGGCCATAGTGCACTATACTCTGCACCACAGGCCATAGTGCACTATACTCTGCACCACAGGCCATAGTGCACTATACTCTGCACCACAGGCCATAGTGCACTATACTCTGCACCACAGGCCATAGTGCACTATACTCTGCACCACAGGCCATAGTGCACTATACTCTGCACCACAGGCCATAGTGCACTATACTCTGCACCACAGGCCATAGTGCACTATACTCTGCACCACAGGCCATAGTGCACTATACTCTGCACCACAGGCCATAGTGCACTATACTCTGCACCACAGGCCATAGTGCACTATACTCTGCACCACAGGCCATAGTGCACTATACTCTGCACCACAGGCCATAGTGCACTATACTCTGCACCACAGGCCATAGTGCACTATACTCTGCACCACAGGCCATAGTGCACTATACTCTGCACCACAGGCCATAGTGCACTATACTCTGCACCACAGGCCATAGTGCACTATACTCTGCACCACAGGCCATAGTGCACTGTACTCTGCACCACAGGCCATAGTGCACTGTACTCTGCACCACAGGCCATAGTGCACTGTACTCTGCACCACAGGCCATAGTGCACTGTACTCTGCACCACAGGCCATAGTGCACTGTACTCTGCACCACAGGCCATAGTGCACTGTACTCTGCACCACAGGCCATAGTGCACTGTACTCTGCACCACAGGCCATAGTGCACTGTACTCTGCACCACAGGCCATAGTGCACTGTACTCTGCACCACAGGCCATAGTGCACTGTACTCTGCACCACAGGCCATAGTGCACTGTACTCTGCACCACAGGCCATAGTGCACTGTACTCTGCACCACAGGCCATAGTGCACTGTACTCTGCACCACAGGCCATAGTGCACTGTACTCTGCACCACAGGCCATAGTGCACTGTACTCTGCACTACAGACCATAGTTTTTTTTGTTTTTTACTATTTTACAGTCGACATTCATTACTATTGACTGTCGCATGCGTAAACGCATACATGTAAATGCATACGCGTTAAAGCAAAACCGCTTAAACCGCACAAAAATTCTGACAGACGGGCTTTTTTTTCATCAGCGGAGTTAAGCGAATTTCGCCCGTAATGGCAACAGGCCCATTGACTTGTATGTCATGTGAATCTGCATGCAGAAAATGTATGTAGATTCACGTTAGTGCAAACGGGCCCTAACACAGTTTATAGGGCATTCCTCAAGCCAAATACTTTTATTTTTTGTTTTAATACCCTAATTCCCTATAAACTAAACAAGCCTCGCCCACAGGTCCTCCAGCGCCTAGGCATTCTGAGTCCTGTGTAGCAAGTGCTCATGGGAGCTCAGTCTGGGGAGGAGGAGGCTTTTCCTGAAGGAGGAGGATGAGTCATTACCAGCCAGAGATTTCAGAGGCAAGGGGGAGGAGAGAGGAGTGGAGTTTGCACAGGCTGAGGGGAGGAGATGCAACTTAATGCAACTTGCCTCTGTCTGACGACAAGCAGAAAATGCTGCGCTCATTGTATCACAGGAAGAAATAATCCTATACTATTGAAGCTGTTTGCAGCTAGATTTGCTGTTTAAACTATCTAGACTTTAGATAAGATATATAGACAAATAACTTGTTAAAGCGGATCCGAGATGAAAAACTAACTATAACAAGTAATTTGTCTATATATCTTCTCTAACGTTTAGATCGTTTACACAGCAAATCTAGCTGCAAACAGCTTCAATAGAATATGATTATTTCTTCCTGTGATACAATGACAGCAGCCATGTTGTTTATAAACATTACAAACAGGCAAGCTTATCTGCATCTTCTGTGAAAAAAACCTAATCCCCCCCCCCCCTCCTCCCCTCTGCCTCTGAAATCTCTGGCTAGTAATACCTCCCCCTCTTCCTGCCCAGACTGAGCTCCCATGAGCCCTTGCTATTGCCAAGGCTCTCTGAAAAACTGTGGGCAAGGCTTGTTTAATTTATAGGGAATTAGAGTACAAAAATAAAAAAGTATTTGGCTTGAGGAATGCCCTATAAACAATAGGAAAGGAACACAATTATGCAATGAGTAAAAGTTCATCTCGGATCCACTTTAAAGTTGGTTTTCCATCTCGGATCCACTTTAATAACTTTACTCATATTTGAGGGGAAAACAGCATTGTAGTTGACCTGTTTTGCAGACATTTCACTCTGAGGAAGGGAGTTCATGTTGTTATTTGCAGTCTTTTTTTGTATGATTGTATAGTGATGGTACTTATGCTTTTATTGGACAGGCATGGTAATTCCTAGTGCTGTGTCTGCTTGAGGGCATTTAATGAAATGTCAAGTCTTGATGAGCAATAGGCATTGAGCTAATACTGGAGACTTGTCTTCAGTTGTGTTTTGAGGCTTTGTGCGTATATTTATAGTGCTGACATATATTCAGCGGCCTCAGATAATCTTTTACTACTGAAAAAAAGAACCTGGCATTTACTATATGCAAATCAGCAAAATCAGTACTTAGGCCTCGTTCACATCATACGCGCTTCCGTACGGATATGGAAGCGCGTATGATGTGCTGAAACGCAGGAACGGCAGACGGGCATAGTCTGCCCTTCTACCGTTCACATCTACTGCGCTCCGCAGTAGTATGATGCGCTGGGAAGCGCTTGCGTACTGCTGCCTGCATTTTGGCCGGAATCGCAGAGCTGATCCCATCACTGTCAATGGATGGGATCAGCGGCGCAGATGGCGTGCGATCGGATGCGCTGTGTTCTGATCGCGCAGCCATCTGCGTTGGCTAGATGTGAACGAGGCCTTCTGCAGATGATTGTCGGGGTCATCCAACCAACTTTCAGCTGTTCCTTAATCAGGAGTGTTGATTGGCTTGTCACCACTGGGTTGCTACGATGGGTAGAGAGGTGAATTTTGTACATGAGACTTGCCGAGTCCAGAGACTGAACTGTTTCTCTGGTATGAAGTTTTGTGCTGGAGTGGGCCTTACCTGCACAATCTATTTAAAGTATTCAAAATCTATTGGCCCTCATACTACATGGAGGGGGTAAAATTGGTCAGTGATTAGCCCATCAAAATTGGATGTGTGTATGCACCTGATACACATGTTCAATCATGATTGGCCAATCACTGACCAATTTTACCACCTCTTTGTAGCATATGGGTTTACTTACACAATCTGCTCATAATATTCAGTAACTGTTCATCCTCATACTACTTGGCCAATCATAATTGAAAGTGTGTACCAGGCTTAACACTACACTAGTGAATGGCAGGGGTGAGGTTTGGTATCCAATTTAGTTTGACCAATAATTGGTCAATTTTACCACTTCCATGTAATAAGAGGTTCAACTGTGTTTGGATACTCTTATTAACAATATTTTTTTTTTATTGGCTTTATATAGCACCAACAGGGGTGTAACTAGAGGGGAGCAGCTCTGCGATTGCAGGTGGGCCAAAGAAGTGGGGGGCTGCAACTACTAATCTTCCTTCCTTTCTTTCAATCCAGGGCACTATACTTCAGATCAGGGGTTTTTGTGACTACACTTGTTATGGGTGTGAAGATCATGATGGCCTCTCAGAGATGGGCCCCAAGGCCGTAAAGGGCACTATGGATAGGCAAAGTTGGGAGGGGGGGGCAGTTTTGCTAGGGGGCCCCATGAATTGTAGTTACACCACTGAGCGCCAACATATTACGCAGCGCTGTACAATACATATGATTACAGACAATCAGGTGACTGACAACACAATGCAGATAATAAGCAATAAGATACACAATACAATACTGGTAATAAGCAGTAAAATACACAATGCCAGATCATACAACGGAGTGGTAGTCCCAATACGTTCACATTATGGGTAGAGTGCACAACCAGATATGATACACAAGTAGAGAGGGCCAAGCCAAAGGGGTGGGAGTGGGCACAAGGGGAGGGGGCTGCATTAAGAGGTTCGCGGCAGAGAGAGTTAGGGCAGCGTTGAGGTGGGGTAGGCCTCCTTGAAGAGGTGTTTTCAGAGCTATTTCAAAGGTGTGAAAGGGTAAGCCTGATGGGCAGTGGGAAGAGAGTTCCACAGGATGGGGGCAGCTCTAGTGAAGTACTGTAGTCGTGCATAGGAGTACATACTATGAACAGATGTGTAGGTAAGTTAGCATACTACATGGAAGTGTATAAACCCTAAAGCCTGGTATACACCTTACATTTTGATAGGCTAATTTTACCACCTCCCTGTAGTATGAGAGTCAACAGATTTTGAATACTATAAGCAGATTGTGTAGGTAAACTCTCATGCTACATGGAGGTGGTAAAGTTAATTGACCAATCACAATTATGGGTGTGTGCTGGGTATACACGTATCATAAATGTCACCCGTTAGGGATCGGGCCCATCACCTCGGGTGACAGTTTGGCATGGAGGAGAGAGGAAGGCTGAGGGAGTAGTGCGACACCAGTGGGTGGGGAGAGAAAAATGCCCTCGGCCAAAACAACCGGCTACGGAATATGGGGGGGATACGCTACATTCTGCATGATTGCTATAAACTTCCTAAGATTCTTTCTGACACAATTCGCCCGCTGTCCCTGGAATTCAGGAGAGATGTCTAGGAAGGAGAGTGCACTGTCTCACACACTGAAGGACAGCAGTGATTTGGGGGGGGGGGGGGGGGGGGGAGCATGATGAAGCTACTTCTACTGCAGCTGGTAGAGACAATGCTGTGTGCGTTAAGGAGGTTTTCAGATCATTGTTTTATGAACAGGCCCAGAAAGTGCCCCAGTTGTATAGAATATACATGCAAGCCGCGTATCAAGTCTCCGCTTGCCTTAACTGGAAGCAGACTGATGACTTACAAGGCATCCCAGGTTCTGAATTATTCATTCATGCCTGTGGTTGGATTTACAGTATGTGGGCATGTAGCGCTGTCACATGGTGTTACTGAGGAGGGGGCTAGCACTGTTTGCCTCCGCAGAGCTGTCAGTCTCCAGCTAACAGAATCTGACTTGTATAGAAATGAATGCTCATAACTTCTACCCCGTCTTGTTTACATTGAAACTAGGCAGCTCTCGTGTTTGAGACGCATCCAATAGAGGCTTTATGACATGCTTGAATCCAGAGAACACCCACCATGTCATACATGCAGCATATCCCCCACCCCGCCTTGTAACCGCACTTGAACCGAGTGTTAAATCACTAACATCTTTTCAAGTTTGGGGATCAGCAATTAAATCTTAAGCAAAGTCAGGCTGTTACTGGAACTGCATTCATCAACCCCCCTCCCCAGCCCCAATCAGTTCATGAGTCAATGATTGCCGTGTTATTACAGGCTGTGCTTGCGCCCATGCGTGCCCAGGGCCAGGTTTAGGCTCCTGGAATTAGTCAGTGGCCTGTTTGTCTTTTCTACAGGCTATTTTCTGTGTCTGCCAGCCTGAGTGCTGCTGGAAATGTACGCGAGCCGCAGCTATTTCTGGACTGGGGGCTGCAGTCACATTACCGGGCTGTGCAAGTGAGATGTTGACATGAATATCGTGTAAGAAATGTACACATGCAGTAATGAATGGCTCGTCAGCGGGCGGAGTGAGTGGAGGCTAATTTATGGCGTTAATCTAGACACTTTCATGTGACTAATTTTTTCATTAGTCACCAAGTGTAAGATTAATAGATAGAAATGTGATGAAGGCAGAGATGTTTGGCAGCGTGTTGCTATTATTGCCCTTTAACCCCTTCATGGCTCCGCTGTGAGGCTCAGAGAGTGCAGTGTCCTACCACTGAATGGAGCATTTCCATGGCTGGGAAGAGCTGCAGAACACATTTAGGCCTCATGTTGACCTGATGCACTTGCATAATAATAATAGTCTGAAGATTTGTATAGCGTTTTTCTCCTGTCGGACTCAAAGCGCTCAAGAGGCCACCCTGCAGTGTTATGGAGTCTTGTCTTGAACTCCTTACTGAATAGGTACTGACCCTAGCCAGGATTTGAACCCTGGTCTCCCATGTCGAAGGCGGTGCCCTTAAACAATACACTATCCAGCCACTACACTTTACATAGCTTCTATGCTGCAATGCGGACATATCTCAATGCACACTCTGCCCATTTCAAAGCCTATAGAATCCGCATTGAAAAATGCACTGTAGAATGCGTTTAGATAACGTGATCCAATACAACACAGGTATGTGAGCCTCGCATACAATTTTATGGGCAGTGCAGTTATATGCAGCAATGCACATAGGGCCTGATCCATTCACTTTTTCTTCTTAGTGATATTTTATATCTTAATAAAATGCCTTCTAAGCCACCAGCAAGCAAGAACATTCTCAGAAAAGGTACCAAAAAGTAGGTGAAAGTACTGCCAAAATTATTCTATGGCAGAACGCTGAAAAATTATTTTAAACAGAAATGACAAATCCTCTCCGAGGGAAAAAAGTGAATTGGATAAGGCCGTAGTGTCAATGCACCCTCAGGCCTAGTTCACACTACAAAACGCAATCGATTTGGCAAAGCGATTTTCAGAGCTTTTTTTTTTTTTTTTTTTTCTTAAAGCGGAATATAACCCTGCATTTCAACTTTGCTCTAAAACATTATTTACAGCATATTATATGCAAAAAGCATTTTTTTTTTTACTAGACCAGCATTGGAAGGGTTACACAGTGCTTTAAAGTTCCTGGAGATTTCTGCAGACGCATCCGAAGCTGAAATAGATACATTTTGTTTACATAAAATGTATCTAAGTGTGGCATGTGACTTATCTCTCTGACTGAGCTGGAGGACAGCCAAAGTGTGTGTAACATTCAACACTTAGATACATTTATGTAAACAAAATGTATCTATTTCAGCTTCAGATGAGTCTGCAGAAATTAAAGCCCTGTGTAACCCTTCCAATGCTGGTCTAGTAAAAAAAATGCTTTTTGCATATAATATGCTGTAAATAATGTTTTAGAGCAAAGTTGAAATGCAGGGTTATATTCCACTTTAAGGGAATGACACTTTTGCACATTCCTTTAAGAAAAATCGCTCCAAAAATGGAACAGGCGGCAAGTTTTCGATCTCCTTAAAAGAACACCCTCATTGTTATAGCGCCAATCGCTGGCGATCAGCAAACTGAGCACAATCGCTCACAGTGTGAATCAGCCGTTTACTCTGAAATGACACCTGAAGCGAGAAAATAATGCATGGATTGAGCCTACGATAGGCTAGATTGCCTGTTGCTTAACACCTTATTGGTGCTTAGTCTTCTCCCCAGAATTTTCTCACTGCTGGGTGGCATGAAAAAGTAGCTGGGTGGGGTAAAACCGGGTGAAAACAGGGCCAGCACTTAGGAGGAGGATAAAGAGGCAAGCCGGGTGGAGCACCGGCTAAAAGAGCCCTGGGGAGTGCTTGTTCTCTTCGGGGTCCCCTCCCGTTCCCTGTCGTCCTCCTCCTGCAGCTTTCCGAAAGTCCACCAAGCTGTGAACAAGCTGAACTGGTTGTGCGTTTGAGCTTTCTTTCACGCATGAGCGCTTTCTTTTACTGGGGCATGCACAGTTTGTTTCACACATGCACAGGCACTTCCTCCGGACTATTCAGCTGAGGGGGCCAGTCAGATAGTAAGCGGTCAGAGAACGACAGGGAACCCAAAGGTAGACAGGCGCCTCATAACCTTCCATTTCATGTTTACTGATTCCACAGCTCCACCCGCCTTCCACAGCCATTATGAGAGGTTCTACCTCCCTAAGTGGCTTTACCTTGTGGAGTCCTCTTGTGGGATTCTGTGGTGGGTGAATCTCATGACTGGTTACCACACAGTGCAGCGAGTTTGGGGTGGATGGAGATCTTTGTCTATAAATATCTTATTGCAGACACACAGATGTAGTGTAAAGCTAAAAGTGCTGTGTATTCTGGCTTCTGGAGACTAACAGTGACTGCACATCATATAGCATATACTTTCATTACGGAAATTGCTGCCTTCCTGGAAATAATGAGGCTGCCTGTGTTGTGCTGCTTCGGGCTTCTCCTGACGTTCTCATTTCCCTCTGAAATGGCAAATGTTGCTTTTTATGCTAACCCCTTCCTCATTAGCAGCCGATCCGGTGCAGGGAGATGGCCCTTTGTCTGATCCCTATTGACGTTTGTTGTGATGTTGTTTGCAGCTGGAATACCTCGTTCAGTATTAAAAGACTGGAGGAAAGTGAAGAAACTCAAGCAGACGGGGGAATCCTTCCTGCAAGACGACTCCTGCTGCGAGATCGGCCCAAACATCCAGAAATGCCGGGAATGTCGTCTGATCCGTACAAAGAAGGGGGACGAGTCCACCCACTCTCCTGTGTTCTGCAGGTTCTACTACTTCCGAAGGTGAGCATGAGACTGACAGCATCAGAAACACTTTCTATGGCTATATATTGCTGTATATTGGTATGTAGCTCCGCCTTCTCCCTGAGGCTTAGCCTAGGCTGTTTATTTATTATGTGGAATTATCCACCCCAGAGCATTCTGGGAGACCAGAGATTTTTTTTTTCTACTGACTTTAGAACTCTGTAAATGAACATTCCACAGAGATCATTTGCCAGTACTAAAGATGTCACCGCATGTGATATATTTCTGAAAGTAAATCGGGGAGAGGAAAGATTTTACAATGGACAAACACTGATTAAATAATTTATAGATGAATATTATAATAAAAAAAAAGCAATTTTATTCATGATGTTATTCTAACTACGGTTTCTCGTTTAAATAAGAGCTGCTACTTCCTGTTTAAAAATAAATGTCGATCTTCACTAGTGTAGTGTATAGCCACTACTTACTATAAGTATAAGCATGCTTCTAGTTTTAATGGCAGCAGTCAGTGCTCTATTGTCTTTCTAATTATGACTAACTGCCGAGCTGGTCATGTGACTATTCTCAAATCTGCATCAGTCAGCAGGTCCCCTGAGAGCAGATATTCTGTAAGGTTTGCTGTGAACTGTAATTGTGCACGTAGCAATGGTTATCTGGAAGACCAAAATGCATAAAAAAGTGGACCTTCTACAGTTCTGGGATGTCTAAATACAGAGATCTGGCCACCGCCAGCTGGAGCTCCTCCAGTCTATTCTGACAATGGTAAACAATATAGACATGTCACTAGCATGCAAGCTAGCGGCTCATCTTTTACTATGGAGGGAGAGAACAGGGCACAGAACTGAGTGGGAGGGCAAGGAGAACAATAGCCTCCATGTACAGGTGGATGAGGCGATCCTACAGTCAATATCTCTTGCTGATGCATTGGGGCTGCTGAACACACGACAGATTCCTTGCCTGGGTCGAGAACTATCTAGTAGCCTTAGTGTTTGTTATTGTGCTAGTAATTTAAGAGTAACCGCCACTCTTCCTCACGTTTCATTAAGAAATAGTAAATTCCTTATGTGTGTAGCCTTGCTGATACTCCCCAGTACCACTCCACGGCCCCCTCTTCTCCCTGTGTCCATCTGTTTGCACCCCCCACTGTGGCCATAGCACAAAGTAGAGGGTTAGGAAAAGTTACCCAAAGGAACAGTTTGCTCTGGAAATGACTCGGGCAGGATTCCAAACACTGGACACTTCCCTCTTCCAGAATTGGTCAAATAGCCAGAGGACGTCAACAAACGACGTTTTACTGGTTATTAACTGCTTGCAAACATCTATTTTGTATACTGTTACATTAGCACAGGGATGGGAGGTGGGGGGCGTTTGGTATATCTAGAGTGGGGCGTTTACAGAATAAAAGGTCATATTTTATTCTGCTGCTTTTTAAAATTATGTGCAGATGTTAAGAAAGCCATACAGCAATTCAGCAAGCACATCCAAATGCCAAGGATACAGTGTTCTCTACAGATATTACAGCAGAGTAGATCTTGTTCCCTCACTTTGCGCAGATTAAATTCACTTTACAGAGCAGCCAACACGTTTCTTGGTACCAGAGTGAAATTGTGTTCCCTCTGCGTGGAAACGCCTGCTTTACCCTAAAGTAGAGTTACTGATCGTCCGTTCTCCAGATTGCTATAAGGCTAGAACACTTTGTGTTCTTGTAATGGCCCAAGCACCTTGTACATGATGGAAAGTTGGACGGGGATGGATTGGCCATGCACACAGAGGAGGCCTCATTCTGAAAGCATCTTGTAGTGGTGTCATGGACAAGCATAGAACGGCACAATCCAATTCCCCAGTGTTTCTTCAAAGGTCATGCAATCATTTCTTAGTTCCAACAGTGCACTCAGGTTAGGCTTTGTTATTGAGCCATCATTCTGTATCTGAAAGTCAGGCTAGGGTGACTGTTGTGTTAGGCGTCAGAGGGTTGTGTTTACGAGAAGAAACGTATAATCCAAATACTTTCTAATGCTGGATACACACGGTGCGTTCGTGCACTCGATTTTCCCGTCGATTCCCGTCGATTCGTTTATTTCCAACATGTCCGATTTGGATTTCGATGGATCGTTAGGTCGATTCGCATGCAAAGTATGCCGAATCGACCTAACGATCCATCGAAATCCAAATCGGACATGTTGGAAATAAACGAATCGACGGGAATCGACGGGAAAATCGAGTGCACGAACGCACCGTGTGTATCCAGCATAAGAGTAGGAAAACTTCAGGACTGTCAGCTTTGTAAGAGAAAGTAACGTTGCGTACATGCGCTACACAGGAGTTGGCTGACTGCTCAGAATGTAGTGCAAGTTCAGGTACCTTACAGTGACAGCCAAACACATTGTTCCCCTCCTTCCACCGTCCACCAGAAATCGCTTCTTTGCATACCACGCCATTGTCCCGGACGCCACCCAATAGCAAGAATACACCAAAACAATGTGTCTCTACGGCGCACGTTCCCTGCAGTGTCACCCTGCGGGATGGTTCTCAATCCTTAAAGAATACCTGTAGCCTTCTAAAAAAGAAAAAAATGGATTATATAGACCTTTCCCAATCCGCTCTCGGTTCTCGGTCTCCTTGTTCTCCCAATTTCCCGCCAGCTGCATCGGGTGTCCTTGGAAGGCTTTCGAAGTACTTGCGTCTCAGAATATTTCCAAAGACGAGCGGCATCATACTGCGTGCATATCTTTCAAGGTAATTCCCAAGCCTCCCAAGGAGACTCGTAGGCTTCTTCCACATTAAAGTCGGACACCCGGGAGATGGAACGAGGGGACGCAGAGAGGACCGGTAAGGCTCTAAAGGATCCAGAGCCTTCCCTCTTAGGGCAGTATGTCATTTATTTATTGTTTAAAGCTACAAGTATCATTTAACCCTGAAGCAGCTGCAAATGCTCCAAGCCAATTGATTTTAGCACATTTCCTGGCTACTAATTAGTACTGCTGTAATGTGTATTTAATGCCACTTGTCACTAGGGGGCAGTGTGAGAAAATAACAAAGGACTTCTGCCTTCAGTTTCTTTATCCTCTGCTAGAGACCTCAAATCGCAGCACAAGTTCTACCGGCTGAGGTCAAAAGCAGTGCCGTATCTTAAACGAGATCATTCTTTTGAAGCTGCTAATGGGTTAAGGGTGACACATTGCTTAAGCACGCACCTTTACATACATATCCTTGTACCATACCATAGAAGAGGGAAAATCATAACGCCACAAGCTTTGTCAGTTTTTTGAATGCTAAAATCCTGTGTATTCAATAAAATGTCAAGTCTAATACTTACATCTGCCATTTAAATGGGTGTAGGAGAGCAGTGGATGTTTCCTGTGCCTCTTGTGTAATACTGGCAGTGATTTCCTGCTCTTATTTCTGCTCATCCCTGTGGCTGCTCATTATCTGCCTCTGTTTCCAGCCTGTGTGATTATTCAGGCCAAGAGCGCTCCCGGTTCCCAACTCCTGGCCTGTGAAACCTTGAATTAGTTATAGCCTATTATGCACACCTCTAGTTATAATGCACATTCCAGATAAGCCTATTCTGATTCTGTGATTATGCCGCCAAGAGATCCCCAACTCTCGTTCTTCTGTAACACACATGAAGCTGTAATAATGATAGCACAATATGCACACCTGTATGTGTAATGTATAATCCAGTGTTTCTGTAGGTGGGTAATGATGCAGGCTGGAATCCTTGGAGCCCAATTCTCTTCATCTAGATTGTAGAGCATAGATATAGTAGTAATAATAGCATAATATGCACAACTGTACTGATGATGTACACTCCTGGGTCACTCCGTTCAGAAATAAATATGGGGCAAGCATTCCTTAGAGCCCAACTCCATATGTGATAAAGTTGTAACAGTAGTGGAGTATGTACACTTCTACCTGTAATGTGCTTTTCGAGGTCCGGGGTTGCTTCATACTAATTATATAGGCTAGGGTCTCCCAGCTGCAGTCCTGACTTGTAGTACTTTGAAAGTCATGGTCAGTCCAAGTGCAGAGGGATATTAAATTTGTATATAAGCTTAAAATGGATTTTATCCTAAGTATAGTGCAGTCTTCTCCCCAGGCTCTGTTAGCCTGGTGCTCCACCCGGCTGATTTTGGTGAGCACCGGGCTGTCATCGGCTCGCCACCTCATCCTCCTCCAATGCTGTAAGTAGATTTGCGCTGGCCCTGCGTTCCCCCGCCACGCTAGCCCTGCGTTCCCCCGCCGCGCTGGCCCTGCGTTCCCCCGCCGCGCTGGCCCTGCGTTCCCCCGCCGCGCTGGCCCTGCGTTCCCCCGCCGCGCTGGCCCTGCGTTCCCCCGCCGCGCTGGCCCTGCGTTCCCCCGCCGCGCTCCACCCAGCTACTTTCTTATGCCACCCGGTGGGAAAAAAAATGTCTGGAGAGTGCTCATGTTTCTTTGTTGGGTTTTGCAGGTCACAGAGGTTTTTTGACGGGCTGTGGAGTTGGAGTCGGGGCAATTTTGGGTACCCGGAGTCAGTGATTTTATAAACTAAGGAGTCGGGAGTCTGATGATTTTTGTACAAAATCCACAGCCCTGGTAAGTATTAGACTAAGGAGTCTGAGTCGAGGAGGCGGAGCAATTGTGGGTACCTGGAGTCAGAGTTAGTCGCTGGTTTCATAACCTGAGGAGTCGGAAGATTTTTGTACCGACACCACAGCCCTGGTTTTTTGACTGTCTGAAGTTATTAATCAAATTGGTCAAAATCCAGACAAAATGTGGAAACTAAAATGGCAGCAATGCAGTTAAGTGTCATTGTTGCCTTTTTACCCATAAAGGTGCCCATCAATGTACAGTCTTACCAAAAACATATAATACAAGGATAAACGAAGTGAATATATTTTATATGAATAAGATTGGTATTATCAATAATTTAGGGAGATTTACTGTTGCGCTAAAGGTAACAGAGGAATTTTCCCCTAAATGACAGCAACAAATGCAAGTTTATCTCCAGCTTGCTGAAGGTGTAGAGCAGTGGTCAGGGTGGTATTGCTGCTTGTTGCCTTTTAGGTTACGTTACCCCTTTTCTTGCTGTGGTATTTCTAAAGAGAGGAAGTGAAATTCAGACTGTCACAGATGGAATAAAATGTGACAGAAGTCCCTCGCGCTTTCCTGTTCTGTTTAACGCTTAGTATCTGTGATTTAAAAAAAACAAAACAGATTTTACTCTATTTTGGTACACCAGAATGTGCTTCTTAGTCACGACTTCATGATCTCAGCAGAGTTCAGGAGGGGTTTGTGGTAGGAATGTTGTGTTTCTGACTACCCCCTCTCCACGTCACCTGACCACCGCTAAAAGGATAAGTGCAGAGGACAAGAGGCAGAGTTGGTTGTTTTGACAAGAGATCACACTCAGGTTAAGCTAGAAGACCATTGGTACATACATACGCTAGATTTTATGTGAGGTGATCATTTTTCGTCACAAAATTGCGCTCAGGTTTTTTGCATGAGCAAAAAAAAAATCTTTACACCTTGCAGCATAAATTCGCCAAAAAAAGCATGCAAATACCTTTAGTTTATCAAAAATGATGTGTGAACCTTTTTTTGAAGTATCCACCTGCAGATCATGGCTGTATGGATCGGGGATCTCTGCTGACGATTGATCACTGCCGAATCTGCAAGCTTCGTTTGCGACGTTGGAAACAATCAATTATGTAAACGATTGTATACACGACTGTAGAAAAACCAGCAAAAGTCATTGAGGATTGTTCTGATCCTCCAAGACCAAATCGAACATGGCGGTCATTCAATAATGATCGCCGCAGGTGGTATGCGTCAATGTTGCGCAATAACACGAAAAAGCAATGATCGTTGCACAAAATCGTTCGTTAAAATTGCTTAGTGGGTATGGGCCTTTAGTATCCTAGCCACCAAACAGATGCAAGTTTTGCGATGTAGGCCTCTTTTACAGGGAGGCTGAGGGACAGCAGAGTCACATCTGAGTCCAGTCGCGGCTCTGCTGAGGCTACATGATGTCTTTTCAGGCGTCTGTGTGAAAGAAGCTTTTGGCAGCCAGGTGACTGCAGACAGTAGAGAAAAATGCAGTACAGTTTTCCAGAAGAGGCCACCACATTGCTGGCATTGACACAACCCATGTTCTTTGTATTGCAGGTTATCATTCAGTAAAAACGGCATCGTCAGAATAGATGGCTTCTCGTCTCCAGACCAGTATGACGAGGAAGCGCTGAGCCTGTGGACTCATGAGAACTACGAAGACGATGAATTTGATCTGGATTCCATAAAATACATCCTGGGTTTCATCGGAGACAAGTTCTGTCAGATGGTGACGTCTGAGAAGACTGCTATGTCCTGGGTGAAGAAAGATGGTACGTCACGGCTGGCAGGGAGATCGCTGGCATGTTGCTGTTCGTAATTACTGCCTAGCCTTTAGTTTTCTGTAAATAGTTTGTGTGGGAAACGTCCTCACTGGGAAAATCAAATTAAATACTTGAGCAGAGAAGATGAATGGGACTTAGCGCTCAGCAGCAGAGGCTAATAGGTTACAATAAGAGTGTCTATAAAAATGAGAATAAAGCACTTCTTGAAGTGTCCCAAAATGATGGTTGGGGGGGGGGAGGGGCGGCTTCATGTGTTGCCTTTAAAACCAGATAAATTGGCCTTTCTTGATTTGTTGTTGAGTTATAGCTATGCATGACATCTGGAGAATCACTTCATCTGCATATATGTGTATATCCCTTGTAACCCATGATGTGTCTAGTTCACCGCCGGGCCACTGGAATGTGGAATGTCAGATACTTACCTATGCAGATGGAAGGCTCTGGATCCTATTGGGCCTGCCCTGTCCCTTCTTGTGCCCCTTGTTCCTGTGCTGCCCCTGGTGTAGTTACTTCACCTTTGTGAGCCCCCGGAAGGCATGCGCTGTGCGGAGCCCATCCATATTTGGGAGCACTCAGGAACTGCACTGCTCCCGAGGCCTTCCATGCACTCGCAGTGATGTATTCCACCGAGCGGTCGAATAGTTGGAATGAGGGGGGACAGGGAAGGCTCAATAGTATCCAGAACCATCCCTCTCCATAGGTAAATATCAGACTCACCCCCCCCCCCCCTCACTTCAGTGTGGCACCAGTACATAGCTTATCATTCATTACCTTCTCCCAAGTTCTAGCTGCCTGCTCACCACCCCTCCCCCCACCCCCACCATCGTAGACAGTTTGAAGCAATTATGGGGGGGGGGGGGGGGGGGCTTCAGCTGACTAGATCATGGTTCTTCCCCATTCTTAACATTTCTATTAGAAGAAACCCGAGGTGAAAGACCTATTTAAGCTGCCATATGTATTTCCTTTTACACAATACCGTTGCTTGGCAGTCCTGTTCATCTTTCTGGTCAGTAATGTCTGAATCACACACCTGAAACGAGCATGCAGCTAATTTTGTCAGAAACCTGCATGCTTGTTCAGGGTTTATGGCTAATACTTTTGTTCAGGGTTTATGGCTAATACTTTTAGGGGCAGATGATCAACAGGACAGCCAGGCAATGTGCATTGTTTAAAAGGAAATGTGTCAGCCCCCATATGTCTCATACCTCGGGCTCCCTTTAGAGGCAAAAGACTCATGTTGTCTGGGAATGAGCACAGAGGTATCAGTTGCTTTGAGAAAGTAAGACTGGTAGTTTCCCATTTTATTTTGCTAAAACTACAAATTTATTCTACAGAAACAATTGCCTTGCCTGAACTAGGGCTTTATACCTTCACACCATTAGGTAGTATAAGCTTGGCTGGTATTGAAATGTACCCCAGTGTGGCATCCTGAGTGTATTCCAGCTCCACATTTTATGTTTGAAGGCTGCTAGAAAATATACCAATCAGCAGTGATAATGCCACGCCCACCTCCTAGCTCTGCACAGGGCCTTTTTTTTATTGGTCAGCCATTGGTGAAAGAAAAAATAAGTTTACAACAGGTAGTTTATGTCAGCAAAGAACTAGGGCGCTACTGGTTCCCTGCATAGAATCGGGTCCCTTTACATCCCGACCTAGTAAAGGGGAGGGTTCTCATTCCATTTCTCTGATGGCCAGCCAATCAGACTAGAGTGCAGAGCATCACTTGTTGCTGGAGAGATTTCCCATCACAGACCTCTTGCTGTGATGAGTCACTTGTTGCTGGCTGAGACTCCATGCATTTTGTACACATATGTAGACGGACTCACAGCAGACTGATGGCTGACTCAGACTCTTGTCAGCGCTAGGAAAAGGACTACAAACAGTAAGTAAAGACTTTCAATCATTTAATAAACGTGAAATACGGATTCGCATGTCTATCCCGAGCAGCTGCAAATGTTACATTTACAGGTACACCGATTATTTTATGTAAATGGAGGTGAGTCTATAAAAGCCAAACTGGATGTGTGTGTGAAATAAAACCACAGCGCCTCAGGTTCCTGCTACTATGCACTAATGATTCCTCCATTGTTCAGTTAGTCTGTCAGTCATGCCTTCTGGTTTCAGTGGGGTAAGTTGGGTCTCGCATAGTAAGTCATCACTGAGCTTTAAAGGACAACTGTAGTGAGAGGGATTATGGAGGCTGCCATATTTATTTCCTGTTAAACAATGCCAGTTGCCTGACAGCCCTGCTGATCTATTTGGCTGCAGCAGTGTAAGAATCATACACCTGAAACAAGCATGCAGCCAATCTTGTCAGATCTGACAATAATGTAAGAAACACCTGATCTGCTGAACGCTTGTTCAGTGTCTATGGCTAAAAGTATTAGAGATGGGATCAGCAGGATGGCCAGGCAACTGGTATTGCTTAAAAGGAAATAAATATGGCAGCCTCCATATCGCTCTCACTTCAGTTGTGCTTTAATTATCAACACTCCTAGCTTATCTGCAACCTTGCTCTGAATATGAGAAAAACAAAAACATTCATTATCTATGTAGCAACATTTTTGGCGCTTTCACCCCGGGTCATATCTAACTATGGCAATGGTTAATGAAGTAGTGGTCGTGTCAACTCCTGCAGTGAGACTTCTTTATTATTTAATCAGCCTAGGGAAGCCTGTAGGATATGACTCGGGTGAGGGTTACCAGGTCTTGCCATCGGATAGGATCCAGCAGCAGGCAGCTATTTGGACACTTGTATGCTGACTAAATAGTATCAGATGACGGGCCTTGGGCTTGCATCTTAAAAGGAAAAAAGTTACAGAAGGCAGCTCCTATATTTCAATCCCAACACTTGTTTTTTTAAGCTCTCTGGCGTTCAAGGTGACAATGTGCAGTTTTTTTACATGCATTTTTTTTCTCATTAAAATTGGTGTTCATGTGCAAATTTCCACATACAGGTTAACAGAGCACGCCAACATTCACAAACCAATGCAAATTTTAATGTAAAAAAACGGAACCCTGCCTTAGAACTGCTGGATAAGCCTGTCTCGTCCATATCCCCAAGGAGACTATAGTGTCCACATACAGAAGCCTATATCTAAGGTTCCTCCCTCATAAAGTTCCAGTAATACTTTTTGCTTGCACAGCTGCTGTTCCTTTCATTTAAAATTCATCTCAGTTGTTGAATATCTGGCTTTCTGTAACGTTGAGTGTTTGTACTTCTTGTTCCCTTCTACCTAGAGGATAAACAAACTTGGGGCATGAGAGCAGCAAAAACTAAGATTCACTTTTGCCATTTTTTCCTCTTGGAAATGTTAGGAATTCCCTTAACGGCAAATCTTTCTGGTCTGACCACTGCTCCGGATAATAAAAGGTTATATTTCTCTCTGCTGCTCACTTGCCAGTAGTTTGTTTTCCCAAGTGGTGCACAACAGGGTCAAACACTTCATGGCTTCATAGAGAAGCTTAACAGAGAGAGAGAAACTTCTCCTGAAACAATCTTCAGCTGTGCCAACTAGTGGTGAGCACTATCAGTATGTAGCTACGTGTAATCAAAACTTATATCAGCCCGCGGCAGAGGGGGGGTTAACTTCACTACCCCACCGCCTATAGCCAATGTGTTCCACACACTGTTCATGTAACTTCTCTACTTCTTCAAACCTGGAAGGAGGAAGTAGTGGAGTTACGGGAACTGTGAGTGGAACACATTGGCTATAGACGGTGTAGGTAAGTTAACCCCCTCTGCCGCGGGCAGCTCTATCTAATTTACATTTCGATTACGAGTAGCTACGTACTCATAGCTACTCATAGTGCTCACCACTAGTGCCAACAAGAGACATTTGTGGAACTAGGTTTGTGGGGTAGATTAGCCATAGCTTTTGTTTGCAATGGAGTTCAAGAATGCTTTATGTGCTTTAAAGAGAGTTCATGAAAAGATACACAGTAAACAATCCCTATTAGACCAGCTCACCCGCTACACTGATAATCATCTGTGTTTGTGCAGCCCAGATGTTCATGTTGTTCTGTATTCTGCCTTTCAGTGAAAATCGCGTGGAAGAGAGCGGTGCGGGGCGTCCGTGAGATGTGCGACGCCTGTGAAGCCACCTTGTTTAACATGCACTGGGTCTGCCAGAAATGCGGATTTGTGGTCTGTCTGGATTGTTACAAGGCGAAGGAAAGGAAAAGTTCCCGAGGTTAGTATGCATGAAAACTTCCATTCTGTGCCGTGTTTACCCGACCTTCCCCCCAGATATGCTTAGCCAGCAGTCCTGCTCTGACTTGTGAATTGCTATTTCTGTGCTGGAGAAACTCCCCTTCTCTGATTACAGCAGCGAGTTTCATAACTTCCCCTTATTAATAACACTCTCAGTCTGCAGGGAGCTCAGGCTCTGATTAAGCTCTCCCGTTCCATGAAATGAGTTCTGAAGTGTGCCTATTCAGCAGGGAGGGGAGCAGAAGCGGGTGCCACAATCATCAATGCCATGATTTACACCACCCCTCCCTCCCCAACGGCATGATACCGGCACACAATAAAGAATGCAGTGTATGTGGGCTTTGGAATGGGGCCCGTTTACTTACTGTATAGACAGGCTTACAGTACATTCATCCTGGGGAGGCAGAAAGTCAATGCTGGTTACATAAACAGGCTTCCTGAGTAACCCCTGTGTGTGTAATTATTTCCATACTGTGACATAATTACATGTATTGCACACAAATACACGGCTAGTCTAATGACTGACACAGTGCGTTTTTATAACTTGACTCCCCCCAAATGTGTCCTGGTAGAAGCGATCGATGGAGAAGGCCCATACCCACCTCACAATTTTTCTGATGGTTTTCAATACAGGCACACGATCACACGAACGTTGCAGAGCGTCGTGCAGGGATAACGACCGCCATGGCGGATCGGATCCTTAAGATCCCCGATAACTCCCGCGCAAAGTACCACGATCTCTTTAAGTCTCGTTCGCACCTGTCGTGTAACGTCGTGCACGCCCAGTGTCCAGAAGATGGATCAGGGGAGAGCTCGTCGTCAGGAAAACGTCGCTGGATCCATCTCGCTGCATCGCAAGTTGAGCTTAAGACAGAGTGGGCACATGAAACTTTCACTTCTGGTTTCAAGGCATCGTCAAAGTTTGTTTGTTTTTTTTGTTTGTGTTCTTCAAGTTTCTCCGCACTTGGTTGCTTTATATTGATTTCATGTCCCTGCTAACAGCTGTACATGGATGAGGACAGGTATGCTGCTACTGAAAGCAAACCATAAGCGAAACTAAACTTACGAGATAATGAATTGTAAGTGTAGTGCAGCTAAGAAATAGAACATTGGTAGCAAAGAAAATAGTCTCATAATTTTTTACAGTACAGGAAGAGTTTAAAATTTCAGTTTAGAATCTGTTTTCCTCAGAAACTGACTGGTCATAGCAACCATTTTGGTATGGATAGTTGATAGTGTGGTGGGTAATGGTTAGCTCATCTTGCACAATTTAAGAACATCCAATAAGCTTTAAGATTTTGGCTGAAATTGTTCCTTTTAGATGTGCAATATTTAACTACCTGTGGTGCAGGAGCGTGTACAATTCACCCAAATAACAGGACTTTTATGAATGTTGCATTTGCACTGAAGGTGCACAAATAGGACGTTTATAAACATCCATTTTGCAGGAAAAAGGTTAACTGCTTCCGGGCCTTGCTAACTGAAATCTACGCCGTTTGGGAACTGCTACCCCTGCCATGGCGCAGATTTCAATAACCGTGGCACACGCCACCACCGATCGTACCGCTTTTCCGCTGCTGCAGCCCTCTCGCTCTGCTGTCGCTATGACAGCAGAGCTCCATGAGTCGGTCAGGAACCGATTTCATGTGTTTGGCTCACAGTTATCACAGGGTCATTAGCCAATGAAATTGGCTCCTGAGTAGCTTACAGAGCTCTGGACTTAAGTAACGGGAGATTGGTGCAAACAGCAAGAGATGGGTCCATGCGGCGTGACGTCGGTGAGCACATTTTCTGACCAAAAAAATCTCTGGTTCTTAAGGGGCCAGAGACTGCTGGTCTGGAATCGGTTTAAAGAAAACCTGAACTGAAAATTAAAAGTCAGCATAAGCATGTCATACCTCCTGTGCAGTCTACTCCTCAATCTCTTCCTCCTCTCCTGCGTCCTGCTTGTCCACTGTGATCAATGGAATTCTCCGCCCTCCATTTTGAAAATGGCCGTTACACCATAACAGCTTTCTGGTCAGCACACTGTTAGAGAAACTCCAACCTAGAATTGAACTTTATCCCAATCAGTAGCTGATACCCCCTTTTACATGAGAAATATAATGCTTTCCACAAACAGACCATCAGGGGGCGCTGTATGACTGATTTTATGCTGAAACCCCTCCCACAAGAAGCTCTGGGACCGCGGTACTTTTGGCAGTTTGTTTGTTAGCTGGGTGGCGCCAGTGATCCTAAGTAACAGATAGAAGAAACAACGGAGCGCTCCTTGGTGCATTAACTTTTTAATATCAAAAGACACGCAACATAGATACACTTACAGTGCCACCTGACAAAGGCGTGGTTACGCCGAAACGCGTCGTGACATCATACGGCTCCAGCGCACCAGGCTCTGCCCACCGCATGTTACCCCCGCTGATACCATCGCTCCCGTAGCCCCGGCCACGCACAGGAGCGGGGAGAGAACAGCCAGCAGGCCTGACAAGCGCTTATTTCATCTACACACTGTAAGTGTATCTATGTTGCATGTCTTTTGATATTAAAAAGTTAATGCACGCAGAAAATAGCTGTTTACAGCTGTCTCTAACAGCCAAAACAGCTAGGAGCAGCTACATAACCTGCCCACAGTAAAAATGTCACCATGTAATAAATGTCGAAATGTAAATCGGGGAGAGGAAAGATTTTACAATGAGCAAACACTGACTAAATCATTTATACATAATTATGGTAAAAATGAAGCACTTTTTTTACTACATTATTTTCACTGGAGTTCCTCTTTAAACTGTAACATCGCCTACTTGAGCCATAGGGAAGCATGGACACATCAGTTCTCCTCTCAGCTGAAACTGACAGCAACTGATAAATAACTGACAGCAACTGATATATTTCAGTTCTGACAAAATGTTGTCAGAACTGGAAGGGATCATTGTCAGAAGAAAATTGTGAGCTTCTGAGAGGATCTGAGGGCAAGGTAACTATGTAATGTTCATTTGAAGTTGCTTCATGTGTTTATTTTAAATAATTTTACTCAGTACAGGTTCCCTTTAAGGCCGACTAGCACAAATCATTTCAGGTTGGCATTGAAAAAAATATTGTTATACCGTGGTACTGTACAAAGTAAATAACAAAACATGGGGTACATAATACAGACAATGGTATACACCAATATACAAAATACAGAGTTTGTAATTACAGTGACAAAAGTAACGCGATCAACAAAATGTATTCTAAATTCCAAGACACAAATTGTGACAGAGCCCTGCCCTTGCAATCCTGTCAGTACTTTCATTTGGGAACAATTCACTCTTCCATAGTCAGAATAAGAAGCTTTTTTTAGGTTACTGGAGTCATAAACGTAAAATGTACTGACTTTGACTTCTAGTGAATATTAGCTTTTTTATACCGTATATCTTTGAGATATATGCCAATTTCAGTACATACATTTACCTCTGAGAACATTTTTGTTGTTGTTTTGGTTAAACGATAGGTTTGCTGAATGTTTGTAATTCCTTTTAATGAAATAAGAGGCCAGTATGGCATGCGTATAGCCTCAGCTACACCAGGTAAATGTTCTAGAAAGTAGCCTGATGATTCGCGTTGCCAGTGATGACATGTCTTGTATGTTGCATGCTTGTAACTGATACAGAAAATACATACCGTATATTCCAGCGTATAAGACGACTGGGCGTATAACATTTTTTCAGTTAAAATATAGAGTTTGGGATGTACTCGCCGTATAAGACTACCTCCCTCTTCCAACGCACACCAAATAAAAAAAAATAAAAAATCATATACTGGTGCTATGTATGAACAGATACTGGAGCTGTACTGTATGTGGTACCCAGTATAGAACGCTATACAGGGGATTGACTGGTTGGATTGGTGAACTCTCCCTCTCCCTAAGTGGATTGGCCAGCTTTCCCTGTCTATGGAAGAATAGATCGTGCTGTGCCCACAAAACACTCCTCTTTCACCCTTCTGGCCCACCCTTGTATCCTATTTACCTCCTTCTCTGCCTCTCAGATCTCGCACATGTGCGCCTGCGCTGCTTCACTACAGTCCTCAGCAGCAAGATCCGAGAGACGGTAACAGGATAGGGCGTATCGCAGGATAGGGCGGCATCAATGACACCCGGCGTATAAGACGACCCCTGACTTTTCAGAAGATTAAAAAGTAGTCTTCTACGCCAGAATATACAGTAATTGTATATTTATCATTTATTTCCTTTATTGATACATAATTAAAGAGTAGTCAGAAGTACCATATATAAGATTTGAAGGCTTTGTGCTGGCTCCAAGCTCTGCACCTGAGGCATGGTGAGACTGGAGATAGTCAATGCTGCTTAGACCTAAGCCAATCAAAATCAACAGGTAAGTGTTGGCAAAGGGGCATTCAGTTTGGGTTTAATCTACATGCTAGGCACAGTTATTAGCATCTCACTCAAGGCTGTGGAGTCGGTACATCCAATGCCTCAGTTTATGAAACCTACAACTCCAGGTACCCAAAATTGCTCACTCCTACTCCCCAGCCCTAGCTGCAATGGCTATGGAGGGTGTACAAAAATCATCCGACTCCAGCTCCTCAGTTTATGAAACCTCTGACAACAGGAACCCAGAAATTGCTTCGACTCCTACTCATTGCTCCCTCTGTAAGTCGCATAACAAGCTGTCTCTCACAGGGGCTCACCTGTAGGGATGGGTTTGGGAGACAAACCAGTTTAAAGGGAACCTGAAGTGAGAGAGCTATTGGAGGCTGCCATATTTAATTCCTTTTAAAGGGAACTTTAACTGAGAGGGATATGGATGTTTCCTTTTAAACAATACCAGTTGCTTGGCAGTCCTGCTAATCTCTTTGGCTGCAGTTGTGGCTGAATCACACACCTTAAACAAGCATGCAGCTAATCCAGTCTGAACACCTGATCTACATGCTTGTTGAGGCTACTTGCTGGGATCCGGGTGTTGGCTGGTTGACTCCCTGGTTGTGAAAAGATTTGTGGTCTGAGCGATTGGGCAAATCGTTTATTTCTGTGTAAAAGTATTAGAGACACAGGATCAGCAGGAGAGTCAGGCAACTGGCAGTATTTTAAAAGGAAAAATCCATATCCTTCTCAGTTTAGGTTCCCATTAAACAATACCAGTTGCTTGGCGTCTGGTTGCGTTTTGATGCATCAGTAATGTCTGATTCACACACCGGAAACAAGCATGTGGCTAATCCAATCAGACTTCAATCAAATATCTGCTCTGCATGCTTGTTCAGGGTCTATGGTTAAACACATTGGTTGGAACAGGATCAGCAGGACAGCCAGGCAATGTGCATTCTTTAAAAGGAAATGCATATGTCAGCCTCCATATCCCTTTCCTTTTAAAGGGGCCCATACACTCAGCCGATTTTCTGGCCGACCGATCAATCAAAATCAATCGATTGATTGCAAATCGGTTTGCCAATCGACCGATCGACGGCCGATTTCGATCTATTTCGATGGATTTCCATCGAACTGGCAGGGTGGAAAATCTAGGTCGATCTGATGAGATTGCTTATCATTTTGCATTGGCCCTAATGGAAATCTGATGGCAAAAAAATGCCATCAGATCGAATTTCAATAGATTTCAAGCTCAAATCTATTGGAATTCTATCCTAGTAAAAAATGTTCTAAAAACGCATCAGATAGATCATCAGATGGAGTTCTTATCTATCTGCTGCTAATTTGACGAGTGTATGGGCACCTTAAGTGGGCTTTTACTACTGTATTTTAGTAATACAATTAATATGTAATTTTTGTGCGTTAACTGTGAATATTGCCATCCCGCCTGCTCCTGTAACCCTCCACAATGACCGCACGGCATCATTTCATTAAATCAGAATAAATGGCCGGGATAAGCAGATCAGCATATTTTACAAATCAATCACTTGGCCTTTTGATGGGATTGGAGGATTTTAATCAGATGAAAACATAAATCCATACTATGGAAAAGAGAATTGCTTTTCATCTGCGTAAATTTAACGAGCCGCGAATTCTGTCAGAGCGACACTAACAAATGGTTAAAGAGCATCCCTGGCTCAGACCAACAGTTTAAATTACCTGTCAAAAATGGGATGATGTAGTGACAAGGTGACAGCACTGTGTGTCCAGCGGATGTGACCTTGAATGAGTGTTAACTGACCCCACATCTCAGAAACAGCCAAGGCTGTTTTTGTTGTTGAACTTTTTTCCCTTTTAACCCTTAACACTGGGAAAAGTGTACAAGGTGATTACCTGTGACGCAGTATAAACCTTCTGGGACACGGCCTGTGTCCTCCTTTTGCCCTCCTCCAGATTGGCTCCAAACGCTTTGCAAAGTGCCCGGACCAGGCCCTGACCATTGACCCGGAAACAGAATTCCACTATAGCCACCATGCCTGCACAATTCATATCGGCTGCCTGGAGTGAAGACGCAGTGACAAGGAGATTCCAACATTGACAGGCGTGCCAGCAGCCATGTGAAGTGTGCAGGCGTGTGGTGGCTATGACAGAATTCTGTTTCCGGGTCAAGGATGCAGACTCAGGGAAGGATCGGGGTCTGGTCTGGACACTTTGCAAAGCGCTTGGAGGATTTCTGGGGGAAAATGATGCAGACCGCGTCCCAGAAGCATTATGCAGCTTCACAGGTAATTGCTTTTTTTAACACCTAGTATATCCTTTTAAGAAAACCTATATCCTTTAAGGAGGATTCTCACTTACTCAGACTTGAAATGACAAAAGACACAGGGAGATCGGGAGCCCGATCTGGTGTATTACTGTTGGAATAGCGTCAGGTTAATAGTAGAGTAAGAGTAATACTCACAAGTGTGGGTTGCTGCAGGCAACCACTTGTCTCAGCATGTGGGGGAGTACCGCCCTCACTCGGCCTTTTACCGTCCGGTACGGTCGTCGCTCCAGAAAAGTTCAGATATGACAGGGTGTTCCTGGTATCTGTAGGAGGGACTTTATCATAAGTCTACCCGATCCTACACGGGCGCCTCCTACTACCCCTAAGCTGATTCTCACTTACTGTATCGGTAACCAATTCTTTGGAAAAAGGAAGTGCGATGAAATTCCTGTTGCCCAGTAAGACAGTTTTGCCTACTTCCTGATTTAGGAATAGAGTCCTCTAAACACTAGGTGATTACTCCTCCCTCCCCAGCTGAGGCGCAGACAGCAGTAAGGATTGTAACCCTTCACTCTTTATGGATCACTAAAACAAAAATATTTTAAATGGAGTTGCACTTTAATTCAGCCCTTGAAGTGTGTTTTTCATACCTGCCCACGGACCCATCCAGACCAGGCTGAAAAACACCCTCTCAAAGGAGGGTCTGAATACTGTAATTCTTGTGCATTTTTTTCTGTAAGTGGTATAATATATTTGTATTGCTATAAATAAAAAAAGTTAATATAAAAATAAACACCCCCTATCTTTTTTTTTTTTTTTTTTCAGATAAGGAGCTGTACACTTGGCTGAAATGTGTGAAGGGCCAACCCCATGATTACAAGCACCTCATGCCCACACAGATCATTCCAGGCTCAGGTAAGCTGTGTCTGGTTTGTAATGCAGGTCAAAGGAATCCACTCCGGGCTCAACCGTTAATGTGGGACATTACTTTAAACCCCCCCCCCCACACACACACACACCCACACCCCCTCCCCCCCCCCCCACACACACACACACACGCGCGCACACACACACACACACACACACACACACACACACACACCACACACACACACACCCCACGCACACACACACACCCCACACACACACCCTGGGTGGCTTCAATGGCACCATTTGCAATACTTTTAAAGGAGAACTTGTTAAAGTGGTCTGAAACTCTGACATAACATTCAATAACGATGTGTTTTCCTGGTTTTTATTACTCATACAGTTATCATATTTGCTCGTCTGTCTACAAGTTTCCAAAATGTAGTTTATCTTGCCCTGAAAGCTGCCATTGCATTTTATTCCAATTGATTTTTATTATATATTAAAATTCTTCTAATGAGCTGTTCTGAACTGTGTGTATGCTTGAAGCACAGAGAACTTCTACACACAAATGTAACATTGGAATGTAAACAAAGATACTGTTATCTCCAGTCTAGATGCAGATCTCAAGCTGAATAGCCTTTCCATGGCAGGACAAGGTGCTTTAACTGTTTCAATGATATTCTGCTACAATATTTTTTCTGGGACAATAGCTTTAAAGTAAGGAATCTTTTAGAGCAAAGTAGAAATGCTGACTTTCAGACCACTTTAAAGGATACATCCAAGGTCAAATCAAAATCCACTTACCTGGGGCTTCCTCCAGCCCCTGGCAGCCGTCCGGTGCCCTCGCCGCAGCTCCTCTCACTGCCGGTGTCCTCCGCTGAAGAAGCCGACCTCGCCCGTCTTCCGGGCTGGCTTCATTTGCGCTCCACGGCGTGGGTCACATGGTGTAGCCGATGTCATCGGGTCTTTACTGCGCAGGCGAATAACTACTGCGCCTGCACAGTAGAGACCCAATGACGTTGGCTACACCATGTGACCCGCGCCGTGGAGCGCAAATGAAGCCGACCTGGCGAGGTCTGCTTCTTCAGTTGAGGACACCGGCAATGAGTCCCTTAGTTGTAATAGTGCAATTAATCTTTGAATACAATTTCCATTGTTTATTTACTGATCAGTCACAGGTAAAAGGAATGACTAATATCATTACAATGTCACCTGTAAAAGGATGGGATATATTTAGCGGCAAATGAAAATTCAGCTCTTGAAGGATGAGTGTTTTGGAAGCCGGAATATGAGGAAGTGTAAGGAACTACAGTATGTGACTATGGTGGCTGGATGACTCATAAAGCAGGGCTGTCCATCTCCAGTCCACCAGGGCCAAATCCATGCCAGTGTTTTGGATGGACAGATAAATGTTCTACTTGATGAACCACTCCTTTCCTGATTCAGTGGCTGAATAGAGTACTGGTTAAGGGCTCTGCCTTTGACATGGGAGACCAGGGTTCGAATCCTGGCTAGGTCAAGTACTCAAAATTCAGTAAGGAGTTCAAGGCAAGACTTCCTAACACTGCAGGGTGGCCTCCTGAGCGCGTCCCAGTGGCTGCAGCTCTTGAGCGCTTTGAGTCCGACAGGAGAAAAGCGCTATACAAATGTTCGGTTCGGATTATTATTATTATTATTATTCAATCCCATCAACTTAATTTGAGCCAAAAATGTGTGAGGACCTCAGGCCTTGAGGACTGGAGCTTGACAGCACTGCATTAAATCATCTCCAGAACGGCATGTCTTGTGAGGAGGTTTCTGGTATGCAGTGTTTGATGCTTACCAAGAGTGCTCCCAGAAAGGACAACTAGTGAACAAGCAAACTGGGTCATGGATGCCCGGGGCTCATTTATTCATGTGGGGAGTGAAGACTATCCCGTCTAGTCAGATCCCACAAAAGAGCTACTGTGTCATCGGGTGCTGCTGTGCACATGCTGGATTCTTGGCTTGTCCAGCTCTCTCAGCCCAGAACCATCTAGATCTGTACAAGGCTTTAGTTTTTGCTCTCAGGTAGACCTCAAGTCAATCGTTTGTATTTCAATTTAATGCTTGGTACACACCATGTGATTTTTCTGTCAGATTTCAAATTTATAATTTCTGACAGGTCCTATCTTGTTTCCAATTATTTTTCTGATCTATTTTCCTTTCACTTCTGTACAAAATCGATCAGAAATCAGATCGGACCTGTCAGAAATGATTGATTCGACCCGAAATCTGATGGTAAATTGCACAGTGTATACCACTATTTTAACACTGTGTAGTGTAACACTATTGTCCTTAAAGAGAACCAGAGACGAAGCACCCTCATGTATTTTACCATATATATCAATGGGAACATGACAGTAAACACCTACTCTGCTCTGTTTCATTCTTCTCTGCTAAATCTGCCTGTTATCAGCCCTGATAAGAATCCCCGACTGAGCATTCAGTCTAGCTTTCACCGGAATGATTATAGATGAGTCAGTCTTCTGTGATGTCTTTTCAAGCCCAAGTCTGCCCCCTTGTCGCTCTGCTTTGCTGCTATTTATCCTCAAAGCAGCAAATCAGAGCCACAAGGGGGCAGGCTTGGACTTGAAAAGACATCACAGAAGACTGACTCGGCTATAATCATTCCGGTGAAACGGAGTGTTTACTGTCATGTTCCCATTGATATATATGGTAAAATACATGAGGGTGCTTAGTCTCTGGTTCAAACGTTAATCCAAATCTCCTCCCTCTTTCCTTATCTCCTGATTTATTCACCTTGGCTAGTCAGACAGCTGGCTAGGAAGAATGTTTGAAACTTGTTCAGCTGATAACCATTAAATTGCAAAACATATATAAAAGGTATACATTAGAAATGTTATTCTGACTAGCCAATCGAATGACATTTCATGGTGTTCTAAAGATGGCAGCCTCCATGTTTCTTTCACAGTTTGCGTCCTTTAAATGTAAGTTCTGTATAGGGCTGGTCAACTGGATACAAATAATTTCAAGTTGATGCAGCATTATGCACATCTTGTATGCAAATATATGCAGCTTTAAATTTAACCAATCAAATCCTAGGTAATCCTAGGTATCCTGAGGTAACATTTGAATGGTCCATTTTTAACTGCATACATTTACATACAAATTTTCAAAATCCTGCATCAGTTTGAAAATACTTGCATCTCACTGACCCTCCCTAGTTCTCTGTACTCTGTATAATGATGTCCCAGCATGCACCACAGCCTCCAGACTGAACGTTTGTAGTTACAGGAGTCTTTTTAGTGTTAACAATCACTTGTTTTTGTCTTTCAGTTCTGACAGACCTCTTAGAGGCAATGCACAGCCTCCGAGACAAGTTTGGGATTAAATCGCGCTGTCAGTGTGCCATAAAACAGAGCTTACAGAGTGGCAAGCTACCCACCATGAACGGAGTGTCGCAGGTGAGCTTGTGTAACCAGTGTCATCACGTGCCTCTGACATGGAGGTCTCTGAATAATCTCCTCATAGAAATGACCGCACTCTGGCAGAATGAGGTCAGGTAGAAAGGCGCGCAGCTTTAGGACTCTGTTACACATTTTCCCCTAATAGTTTCAAGGCGGTTTTATTTCTTTCGTCTCCAGCTGTGATTAATGTGGCTTATGACATTGTTCTGGATCCTGCTTTGCTCTTCTAAGGGCTTGGCAAAGACATTCTTCAGTTATTTTAGCTCAGTGTTCTTTTGTGGCATTTTGGCAGCTTTTGCATTACATTTTAAGTTGTCCAGGCTGTGAAAGAAAAAAAATAGGCCTGAACTCCAGGCAAACTGCTAAATCCACAGATGAAGAAAAGTGCGTAAAAAAGACCTTAGCTGCCAAAGGGTTTGTGTTTCTGTCCTGGCTCTCCAGGGATGCAGATGGCCGCCGTAAATCCGCCAGTAGGCAAACCTGCTTTTCCTGCGCTGCACCTCAGCCAATGGTCAGGTCATGACGTGCTGATTGGGCCATGAGATGCGGCAGCATGCTGAAGGGGGCGGAGTTTCATTGAGAACTGAGGATTACTATTGTTGGGCCTCTTGGCACTGTAGCAAATTGTCAGCCAATGTTCAGTCTAGATTCACTGCTGCCACCATGGAAGTATGCAGTGGCAGCTTTGTTTTGATGATAAAGATAGGAAGGGACTTATTAACTATTTAATGTGTGTGAGGTTAAAGAAGCTGAGGAATAAAGATTACATTTCTCTTTTGGGGACTCAACGGCTCAAAACAGTTTTCAGCATTGTGTGTAACTGCTAGAAAATGTAAGGATTTTAATGTCTCTCTATTTTTAGAGCAATGACTTCTCTCTCTGTACTAGTAAAAGTGACTCTGAAAACAGGAGAGGAAATCTCGCCAGTAAGGGAAACTGGTCCTCTGTGGCTCACAGCCTTAAACCAATCAATATTGTGGCTTTAGACTGACTAGAATGTAGTGAGCAGGCAGTAAGAGGAAACAGAAGAGTGCTTGAGAAGCTGTGAATGGGTGAAGTGGGTGCAGGTCCACATGTGACCACTGAACTTGCTTTGCTAATATTAACAGGCATACAGCTGCAGTCCTCTAGGTATTAATATGACCTGATTATTATTATTTATTGTATTTATAAAGCGCCAACAGATTACGCAGCACTGCACAATAGATAAATGGGTTACATACAAGGTAGGACATAAAAGGAATGCACAAGATTGTGCAAATGGCTTTTGATAACAGTAGTTCAGTGTCTGTTCAAAATGAAGGCTGTTCTAGTCTGCAAGAATGTCAGATAGTGAGATTGTATAATAAAGCTGGAAACGCTAGGGGGGAGTGCCCTGCCAGAGGCTTACAATCTAAAGTGTGGGTGTAGGTGGGCCTGATGGTTTACTAGCAGCCTGTAGGCAGTAAACATAAGGTGGGACTGCTTTCCACTCATGGGAGACTTGTCTTGAATGTTTTAGGTGCTTCAGAATGTCCTCAATCACAGTAACAAGATCTCTCTCAGCTTGCCTGAGTCACAGCAGCAGAACTCTTCACAGAAGCCTGAAACCAACGGTAACGTAAGCCCTGGAAGCGACAGCAGCACAGACAGTAAGATGGCATCCCCGGAGTCCCATTCCTCACTCCACTGGCTGGCGGACTTGGCAGAGCAGAAGGCTAGAGAAGAGAAAAAAGGTGAGTCTTATGATGGAGCTCCAATAAAGAGATAAAGTGGCTGGACTCTGATCTTCCAGAACATGGGTTATATGTTTTGTCTTGTCCTTGTAAATCCATGACTTGTGGAATGTGCCACCATAGAAGTTTAGTAGCTGGGGCTGCCAGTTGCTCAGGATGAAATCCAGGGTAAAAATCTAATTGCTACTGCTCTATATCTGCTGTGCTAGGTTCAATGCCAAATAGTATTTGATTGGTCTGTATTTTTTTATATCTCATCTCCTTACCCCTCTGACCTGCTCTTCTGTCATCACAGAGAACAAAGAGAGTCCAGTGGCAAAACATATAAAGGAAGAACAAGACGGTAATGATGCTGTGAACTGCAAAACCTCCCCAACATCTCAGATCAGTGAGCAGGGCTCCACCCTAAGAGACCTCCTGACCACCACCGCCGGCAAGCTGCGCCTGGGATCCACAGATGCCGGCATCGCCTTTGCTCCCGTCTACTCAGTTGGAAATCCTGTGAGTGTGAGAGGCCGTGTATTTTTCACTTGTTTCTCTGCACTGCCTTCTCCTTTTGAAATTATATCGTATATGTTGTTTACTATATATGAAGACGGGCAACTTAATCAGAGGGATAGGAGACCTCACTAACCAAGAAAGGTTGGACAAACTGGGTTTATTTAGCTTGGAGAAAAAAGGTGACTGTGAGGTGACCTATTTAACATGTATAAATGCATCTGAGGGCAGTTTGGCAGATGAGCTTTGTCGCTAGGGTTGTACAACAGACAAGGGGACATGATCTGCGTAAGGAGGAAAAATTTTTTTGCCATCTAATTAGAAAGGGGTCCTTCACAGTGAGAGTGTAATCTCTTACCTCAGGCAGGGACGGATCTAGGGGGGGGGGGGGGGGGGGGCGAGCGGGTCTCTTGCCCCAGGCGCAGTTTGTTGAATTCTTAAAAAGGCGGAAAAATTTGGATGGGGTATGGCAGTTTAGGCGCCAAAACCTGACCTTGCCCCAAGCACAATTTAGGGCAACTTGGTCTAGATCCGTCCCTGACCTCAGGAAGTAGTTATGGCAAACTCTCTATATACATCTAAAGCAGGCTTTCTCAACCAGGGTTCCCTGGAACCCCAGGGTTCCTTGAAGACCCTGCAGGGGTTCCTTGGCATTTTCCCCCATCGTGGAGGAAGTATAATAGAGCACATTATAATAGGAGGTACGGTAAAAAGAAGCACCAAATTGGGGGTCAGCATAATAATGAGCACAGTATAATGAGTGGCAGTGTAATAGGAGTAAGGGAAATTAATAGCCTCCCCTACTTTTAAAGACCATGCCTCCGGAAAAATAAATGCAGGGGTTCCTCGAGATTAAAAAAATTGCTTGCAGGGGTTCCTCAAGATCCAAAAGTTATTAGCAGGGTTCCTCCAGGGTAAAAAGGTTGAGAAAGGCTGATCTAAAGTGAACCTTAACCGTAGAGAAAAAAGGTTTAATTTATCTGGGGTTTCTACCGGCCTCCTGCAGCCACCCTGTACCCACGCCGTAACAAAGCGGTCCTCCAGTCCCTCGCAGCGACCCTCTGTCACTTGGATCCGTGGCCCTGGTCTGTGCGCCTCCTATTCGCTCTGAGCTTGCGCAGTTAGAAGAAATTTCTACTGCACATGCGTACAATGCTCCCGGCGACGAGAGCGCGATCGAGGACTTGTGCGGGCGCTGTGGCCGCTGACTCGCCGGCCGGAAGAGGGTTTCTGCAGGGGACTGGAGGATCACTTAGTGACAGCGTGGGCACAAGGTTGGCTGTAGGATGCCGGTAGAAGCCTAAGGTTAGTCTTTTTTTTTTTTTTTTTTTTATTCAGTTAAGGTTCCCTTAAGAGAGGGCTTGGATGCTTTTCTTGCATTGAAGGGCATCCACGGCTATAATTACTAGGGAATTCCCAGGAGAATGAATCCAGGGATTCATCTGACTGCCATCTGGAGTCAGGAAGAAATTTTTCCGTGTTAAGGCTAATTGGCCCAGGCCTTGTAAGGGTTTCCCCCTTCCTCTGGATCAAATGGGATATGCGTGGGTTTAGTATAGTAGTTTTTTTCGTTTTTCTGGTTGAACTCAATCACTCACTGATCAAATTCCTACCAGAGAGAGGGATCAATTGTTGTGCCGCATCTGGTGGCAAGCAGCATGTGTATGGTCATACTGAGGAAGTCTGGCAATCAACTGAGATATTTCCACTTAAGCGGATTGCTAAAAAGGAGGCAGTCAATGTCAGGGGACCCTATTACTTATAATAAACAGCCTAAATTATCCCACCAATATCGGGTGACCAAAGGCTCTTGTGTGTATACGGCTTTATCTGTACACAGTTGTTCCCTGATAAGTCATTTGGGTTTACAGAAGAGATGAGGGAGGAGAGAAAAAGGCTACAGTCACCATTCCAAACTCAGATGGTTTCTCAGCTCTTCTTCTTTTTTTTTTTCTTTTTTTTTTTCAGGGTTTGTTGTGTGGAACCCAAATAAAGTTTAGATTTTGTTTTTCCCTCAATGTACTCATATTTGCATCGCCAGCTGAGAGTGAGGAGCCGTAATTACTCTGGGAAACTGGCCATACCCTTTAACAACACTTTGTTGGCACAGACAAGTGAATTCTAGTTTAAGGCAGACCTAAAGTCAAGTGTTGAAATCGGCTCAGCAAACAGCAGGGCTACAGTCAGTAAGATCAGAAGTCTGTTGTAAAGGGATATGGGTTTTGTAATAACTGTCTGCAGGACTGGTGAACTCTCATGTCTATCACAGATGTGCAGCAACATGAGGGAGCTGCGGTTGTCCGAGCAGTGACCTTGTTTACTGGCTGTCAAGCACATTATTATTAAGGGGCATTCAGCAATCTAACACAAACACTTATAATATCAAGTGTTACAGGTTGCCCAACAAGCTCATGGTGAACCAGAACTCCTGTGAATATGTAAGGGGCTGAAAGAGACCAAAAAGCCTGCTTACTAAAATGCTTTGCTAAACCGAAATCTGCCTTCTTAAAACAGAATGTACGGTATTTGCCATTATTCAGGTTGGAGTCAGCTCTGAGGTGTCCCAGACTGCATCACTGCTGAATATGCAGATCATCCTTTTGTTGTCCCTGTAAGCTAAACACACCCCCAGAACCGCTGGAATGCAATGATCTGTCAGCTTTTTGATTGTATAGAGCAGGCATGGGTAAACTTGGCAACTTGGCCCTCCAGCTGTTAAGGAACTTCAAATCCCACAATGCATTTGCCTTTATGAGTCATAACTGTGGCTGTCAGACTCCTGCAATGCATTATGGGACTTGTAGTTCCTCAACAGCTGGAGGGCCAAGTTTGCCCATGCCTGGTATAGAGCCACAACAATAATAATACATGCATACAGACTGTTTCAGACTAATATCAAGTGAACAGTGCCACTTAGATGTTCCTATATGGGTTTTACCGTATAATGTGGTTCTTACTCTATTAGACCTTCTGCCTTAAAGAAAATCCAAGGTGGGTTCTAAGAATCCAATTAGCATACAGAGGCTTGGTCTGCATATAATATCCAGCCTCTGTTGCTATACAGTTCCCCCCAGTCTCCCCCCTGCGCTCTGCTGTCCCCATAAATCAAATGCCGTGCTGGCGACATGCAGTGTGTCGCAGCCGGCTGTTTACATGTGAAGTGTCAGTCTCTGCCGTTCCCCCGCCTCCTCAAGAGCGCCGGTCCCCGCCTACGTCCATTCCCTCCCCACTGATTGGAGGGAAGGGACGCAGGCGGGGACCGGCGGCAGAGACTGACACTTCACATGTAAACAGCCGGCTGGTGACACGCTGCATGTCGCCCGCACGGCGATTGATTTATGGGGGCATAGCAGAGCGCAGGGGGGAGACTGGGGGGAACTGTATAGCAACAGAGGCTGGGTATTATATGCAGACCCCCCCGCCTCTGTATGCTAATTGGATTCTTAGAACCCACCTCGGGTTCTCTTTCAAGGGAACCTGCAGCAAGAGGTATATTGGAGGTTGCCATATGTATTCCTTTTAAGCAATACCAGTTGCCAGGCTATCCTGCTGATCCTCTTCCTCTAATACTTTTAGTCATGGACCCTTAACATGCATGCATGCATGCATGCATGCATGCATGCATGCAGCAGATACGATCTTTCTGACAGGATAATCTGCATGCTTGTTTCTGGTTTTAAGCTTGTCAGATTTTTGTCAGTCACCCATGACCTGCATATGCTTGTTCAGGGTCTATGGGTGTAAGAATTAGAGGCAGAGGATCAGCAGGACTGCTAGGCAATCTGCATTTTTTAAAAGGAAATAAATATGGTGGCCTCCGTATCCCTCTCATTGGTGTGTTTTAAATTGTGTCCTCCGGTAAACATGCGTTATTTTTCTCTTTGTCCTGAAATAAAGGGCGGTAAGTGTGGACGGTCCATGCCAAACATCTTGGATGACATCATCGCCTCGGTGGTTGAAAACAAGATTCCTGCCACAAGGCCACCTAAACCCAGCATAAAACCCGAGCCAAAGGAGGAAATTCCCGAGATCCGCAAGCCGCCGCAGGAGGAGAATGCGCGGACGCGCAGCGATGTTCCACATTCTTGGATCTGTGATCGCCACATTCTATGGTTAAAGGATCATAAACACAGCAGCAACTGGAAGCTCTTCCGAGATTGCTGGAAGACAGGGAAGGTTAGTGCAGGATGCTTTGCTTGTAGATCTGGCTACGCTGGCAGTTTATTTTAAGCACTTTGTGCCACTAATGTACTTCAGAGAGGAATGCCTGCCTGTTTACAGCTTCATTTAGGCTTCTGCAAATACCTGATGAGCTTAGGGGGAGAAAATAGCATCCGTCAAAAGACTTGTCTCTCGCAGAGTGCAAGGCCAGGTCACCTGATCACTTCATGCTGTTTTAGTTGTAGTTATTGAACTGCTGTTCTGGGTGGTCTTGGTCTTGTGATGCAGTTTTGTTTGGTGTTGGAAAAAGTGTGAAATGACCTAACTGACTTTAGTGTTTTAATAATTAGGGGCATTGGTGTCCTTGTCAAATATGGACTCTTCTTACATGTGGGAATGTCCTGCCCATCCAGCTTAGACTGCAGGTGACCTGTCCTTTAGCTTCAGACAGAGGCTAGAGCAGCCATCAGCTGGGATGCCAGGACCTGCCCTGGCTGTTTACTTGGCAAGCAGCTGATATTGCCATTGTACAGTAGTAAGGGCCCCTTTCCACTAGCAATCGCTAGCTTTTGCGCTAAATGCTAGCGATTGCGATTCAGGAACGTTTCAAATTTTCCTGGCGATTGCGATTTTGCTATGCAATGCATAGCAAAATCGTGGCAAAAATCGCTCCGTGGCGCGATCATGCTTAAGTAAAAAAAGGCATCACGGTAGTGGAAATTACCTACCGCGATTCCTATGTTATTAGGCAAACCGTAGAGATTTAAAAATCACTATTTTGCATCGCAATCGCCGCTAGTGGAAAAGGGCCCTAAGTGATGGTCTTTATTGTCAACCTCTGCTTTGCACACTATTTTGGCAGTTGGACACACACATTCAATAAATGAATGAATGATGGAATATGTGCCTTTTATTTAGCTTGATGGAAACTCTCAAGTATTAATAGATGTAGGGTGTGTGAGCATCCTGATGAGAAATGCTATTGTTGAAATAGTTTAATTGTTGTATTTCTCCTCTTGGTTTGAGCTGCTGTCTCCCTGCTATCTCTGCATGCACAGTGATCTCGCTGCCCACAATGCTCCTGGGAGGCAGTGCCTAGGCAAAGTGCATAAGTGCAAAAACAGCGCAGGGAAATTTGGGCGCAGGGTAAAGCCAATAAACTGCTCACCCTACCCCTGCTAATGTCGTGGCGGGTGTTAATTACTATTCCCTCTCCAGGCTGTAACGGACTCGGGGTTAAGACGTAATTTGGCAGCCAGCTATTGCTGGCATCCCGAAATATGCTGTTTTGAAAGTAGTTTAAGCTCTATCTTTTGACGGCGCCCAAATTACTGTCTGAGCGCTGCTATAGCCGTATTTGACATTGCGGTCTATGGCAGCGCATGGTGTACTCAAATTTCCCTATGCCGTTTTTGTTCTGTTTCAAGGCAAAGTTACCTGATGTAAGTTGCGTTGATGCTGTTAATTAATTAAATACTTACAAACAATCCATGTTGATAGAATAGATATTGAGCACTTTCTGCCTGCAGTGGTGGCATGGAAGTGTGCACATTACCCAGCTCTCTGCAGTCAGTGCATGTGTGTTATGATGTAATGAAGGATACTGCTTCTTCTTCTCAGTTACTATTTCTTTGTTAGATAGGAAATGGAATTCAACTTTCATTAAAAAAAATTGATTATATATACCAAAGCTGCACAAGCCAAGCTCTGCAATTTAATCATATTAAAAAATTGCTTTTCCGTTTCAATTTGCACTCGGCTACGACTTTTGAAATTGTCAGGAAGGTGAAATTTCGCTTCTTTACTACAATAGAAAGCAAGCAGTGTTTGATGTATAAATATCTGCTGAGCTGCTAGCTTCCTGCTCCAGTAATTAGCTGCAGACAAGCCAGATGTCCTTTTTTGCATCCCCGGGCATTATCCTTGGATTTCTGAGGTCAGTTTTGGGTTCTGGCATATCTAGAGAAGAATAGTGAGGCCTTTTTCCTGTTTTGCAAATCAGGATCTCATCCAGTTAATACAGCAGCCTGAAAGGGAACCTTAGGTAACATGGCATGATGAGATAGACATGTATGTACCCTGTGCAGAAATAACACAGTGCTGGATAATCTGTACACATACCTCCCATCAGGCCTGGATTTACATCACAGGAGCCTATAGGTACAGATGTCCTGGCACCCTAGACTTCGCCCTCCATGAACCTACAAACCCCCACCAAACCACACCACAAGCGTGCTGGCTGCCCCTGCTGTCACTTCTCCCTTACTTCCTTTGCCCTACCCAGTTACAGGTGCCACTTAGCATTAGGTAGCCAGAGGTACCCTCAGTATTAAGTGGTAGCTAGTAGTGTCACAGACAGAAGGGAGGTCTCGTCAGTGGAATTCCAAGAGCTGGACAAGTAACCTTTAATTTACACTCTGCTTGGGACTGCATAGGGAAAGAGGGATGGAGGCACTCAAGGAGGGGGAGTGAGCCGCCTTTCCATCATCAGGCGCCTATAGGCAAGTGCCTACAGTGCCTTATGGTAAATCCGGCCCTGCCTCCCATAGTGAAAATTTGGATGCTAGGCAGGATAAGGCAGTCCACCCAGAAGCCAGCACTCTGTATACAGCTGGTGATGTAGTTTAATCCATAGCACTATAAGAAGTGATAGGACTGTGACAGCATCACGTTGTCAGTGTAATCCCTGCCTTGACAAAGGTGTCCTCCTTCTTACAGTTCTATTTCACCATCTGCATATGGAATGCTGGCATTTGTGGTCTATGCAAAACCCACGGGTGTGTGTGGCCTGCAAAATACAGGCGGTCACATGCAAATATGTTTGGTGTGAGTGAGCCCTCACAGTCCATACCGCTCTATTCAGCAGGTAGTGTGGTTTCCTCCCTGCAGTATCCTATATACTAACCAAAGTTTGTAAATATGAACGGACCGGAAGCACATGTGGGCAACAGGTTAGAGCAGTGCAGTTGTAGGCGGTAGCTTAGTGCTGTCTGACAGCTTGGTGTGGGCAGCGCAGTTGTGGGTAGCAGTTTAGTGTAGGTGGCGGCTTTTTTTTCCTTACCAAGGCTGTGTTTTCTATTGTGCCAGTCCTAGCCCATACAGACTAACGCTAGGTGACATTAACACGCTACTGCCTGCCAAAAAAAAAGTCGTGTGGAAGAGTTCCCAGAGCAGTGCTTCATTCTAATGGTTTTTGGTATGGAGAAAGAAGTTTGGTTGGGCTTGAAGCTGGCGATGTATTTGCAGATGGCCGGCCAGAAAGAGCCTATGGCCACTGGTAGATGAGGCCTGTAGGTACAGCTGCCCAGGTGCCCTCCTCTGCTACAGAGACTGTGTCGTCGTTTCGCCAGAGACTAGCAGTCTAGGCAGTTGGAAGAAACTTTGGCAGCTCCTCTGATGCTTATTAGAGCCCTACATTTTTATAGAAAGTTACATTTATCCTTTGATTTCTGTGGAGCGTGTACAATGTGCCTCTGTCACCCTGGGGATGGTGAATGTACTGATGCCGAAGATCTGGGAACCGAATGCATTCATCACAAAAATGTGAAACAACTGTTACAGAACTCCTTGGCTTAAAAAAGTCAACATCTCCTCAAACCCATCTCTTTAAATAAGCTTGACATTTTTAGAAAAGTGCTGCCGAGGGATTTTTCTTCTGAAATATGCTGAGCTCAGCCTTCCGGAGTAAAAGTACTTTGCATTTCACCTACTGTTATCAATTTAGTGGCGTGCTTGTGCGCGGGGTGCGGGCTACTAAATCATGCAGCGCTTTTGTGTTCTGGAAAACGTCTGTCGCTTTCTTCCCAGATGGAGAGGGGAGAATAGCAGAAGTTCACGAGATTGGAGCTAGAATGCAGATCTGTAGTATGCTACATCATAGGCCTCTTTCTCCATGCTCTTTTCATTATGGTCATTTGAGTGGACTTGTAATGAAAGGTTCTTACTACCCTCATGCACACATCTCTAAGGTGCCGATTCATTTAGGTGGAGATGTTTTCAGTGTACCCAATAATGCTCGATAGCAGTAATTGAGCCACCAGGAGAGTCCTAGCAATAAAATTACTGTTTTAAAAGCAATGGTTTGCAAAATGTGATTCGGGTTCTCAACTAAACAGCAAATACAGTCATGGCACTGAATCTGTAGCTGCTCCCACTCTGCTTTCTCGAGTGGCGTAATAAAAAAATAAATAAAAAAAATGTATATAGGGTTTTTCTCCTGGCGGACTCAAAGCGCCAGAGCTGCAGCCACTAGGACCTGCTCTATAGGTAGTAGCAGTGTTAGGGAGACTTGCCAAAGGTCTCCTACTGAATAGGCGCAGGCTTACTGAACAGGCGGAGCCGAGATTCGAACCCTGGTCTCCTGTGTCAGAGGCAGAGCCCTTAACCATTACACCATCAGCCACCTGACCAAGGTCCGCCCCTACCAGCAGCAATCCAGGGAAATGCAGTGTCAAGTGGACTAAGTGTTGGTTGGTGAATACAGTCATACTGTGACCTCCCATACATGTGATGTTCATTCTCCTCTGATCTATCGGAGCTGAATTGTAATGCGTCTCTCTGACGTGACCACGGGGCACCGTTATTATCTTTCATCAGTTCATCATCGTTTGCTGTCATAGATGAAAAGAGAAGCTCTTTTGCTTTGTTTGGTCATATTTCTAGATCTTGCTGGCAGGCTGACAGGATGAGCCTCTCCAGGTCTGTGCGAGGCATTTGCATATTTCTGTCTCGGTGCTCTTGGTACATCATCACATAATCAGATTGCAAGAGGGAGCAGGGAGATGTTTCCAGCCATCTGTTTATGTCCTCACACCTCAGCGGTTGCCAAGCAACAGCACAGATGTGTTTGAATAGACATTAATACTATAACGGAAACGGCATGCAGCTTCAAAAGAGCGAGCCGACTATCACAATGAACTGATGATTTAGTGCAAGTCATTGGTGTTAAATGGCAAATTAATTTTGTAGCATTAATGATGACCTTATTATTCTATAGTTATGCAGCCCCTGTTCACTCAAAGAGCAGTAGCTTCTCCTGACATTTCGGGGTTCCTTTCCTTATGGTAAATGAGTGATCTCACACAGAGCAGTTCTCTTAGCAGAAGAACATGTCTGACTCCGCTGGGCTGCATCAGCTGCTCATTAAAGTGAATGGTGACGGCTCTGGTCTGTCACATGGGGAGGCCGTCTGCTTCCAAAAATCTGACATGCCACATTTTTGTGAACCGATAACACTCCCTGTATTGTGCCAGGTCACTTGTCTAGTCATGGGATGTAAAAGTGCCCTTGGAATAGACTTGGACATAATAAACTGAGCAGATGATCGTAAATCTACACTACACTACTAATTTCTAAAAACTGCATGTCTTAAAGTGTACCAGAGCTCATTAAAAGGTAAAAACGTACATATACCTGGGGCTTGCTCCAGCCCCATCCACTTGGCTCACTCCCACACCGCCGTCCTCCGATGCCTGCAGCTCCGGTACCGAGTCTCCGCACTTCCACCTGTCTGAGCCAGGACGGCGTAATAGAAGTATGAGCTGCTGAAGAGATACGCAAAGGGCGCACTTGTCCTGCATAGACTGGCTCCAACTGACAGACGTTCGGGGACCCGGTACCGGAGCTGCAGGCATCGGAGGTTGGCAGCGTGGGAGCGATCTGAGCGGATGGGGCTGAATGAAGCCCCAGGTATGTATACATTTTGCCTTTTACTGAGGTCTGAGTCCCTTTAAGTATTCGAGATGGGTGCAGATGTGAGTAGAAGTGACTGTGTTGCCGGTGCTGTGTCAGATTGTGCTACCCCGCGTGCGCAGGATCCTGTCCTTACCCCCGAGTCCATGGCGGCCTAGAGGGGGAATAGTAATCTACGCCACCCGGAATTGTGCGCATGAAGGCAGCTCTGAGACAGCACAATCGGACATAACACCGGTCAAATTTTACTGGTTGCTCAGTGAAGTAATATATCACAGTAAAGAACCAATAGGAAGGCTTGTAAGTCCCTCCCCAAATGGGGAGGGACTTCCTCATGGCACTGCTGTGCGCTACTAGTAGTACATATCCTGGGTCCGGGCGGGTAGCGTGCCCCCCCCCCTGCCATGCAAAGCATACAGTAACCCCCCCCTGCCATGCAAAGCATACAGTAAAGCGCCCCTCCTGCCATGCAAAGCATACAGTAAAACCCCCCCTGCCATGCAAAGCATACAGTAAAGCGCCCCCCCCTGCCATGCAAAGCATACAGTAAAGCGCCCCCCCCTGCCATGCAAAGCATACAGTAAAGCGCCCCCCCTGCCATGCAAAGCATACAGTAAAACCCCCCCCTGCCATGCAAAGCATACAGTAAAACCCCCTCTGCCATGCAAAGCATACAGTAAAGCCCCCCCCCCCCCCCAGCCAATCAAAGCAACAAAAGCCCCCCCCCCCCCCCCCCGCCATGCAAAGCGCCTAGTGAAGCACCCCAGCCATGCAAAGTGTGCAGCCTTCCCCCTCCCCAGCGATGCAAAGTGCACAGTGAAGCTCCCCCCAGCCATGCAAAGTGCACAGCGAAGCTTCCCCCCCCCCCCCCCCACCCCCCCCCCCCGCCATGCAAAGCACCCAGAAAAGCCCCCCAGCCATGCAAAGCGCCCAGAGAAGCGCCCCCAGCCATGCACCCCCCTCATCTGTGACTAATCGCCACTGTAATTGGATCTCTCACCTGTGCCAGGGCAGAGCAGCTAATTTTAAAACGCAGGATGTTAAAAAAATGTTCTGCTTCCGTAAAATCAGGAAGTAGACACGCTGCTGATTTGTTACAGGATTGTGTATTAGCTGTGACGGTTATTATGCTGTTGTGTATCTTTCAGAGCACAGAGGAAGTTCCGAGTGCCATTCATGGTGCTGGACAGGACCCGGGATGTTCTGGGATTTGTGCCTTTTGGACTTTGGCCGACTGACTTTGGCCGTTTCTAGAACTGGCTGGCCAATGTCAGAAATTCCCAGCATTTTTGGACTTTGGCCGACGTCAAATTGGCCAGTTCTAGAAACGGCCGGCCAATTCTAGAATTGGCCGGTTTCTGGTTTTGGCCGTAACATATATAAAAAAGTAGTAGGAAAAACAGCGCTGGGCACCAACTGCATCTGCTTCCAGTGAGATTTATTGACAGATATACATTCAGAGATTAAGTGAAAGGGAGTAATAGGTCTAACAGCCGTTTTACGGATAGCCCGCTTCCTCAGAGACCAAAGAGTCCTTTGGTCTCTGAGGAAGCGGGCTATCCGTGAAACGGCTGTTAGACCTATTACTCCCTTGGCTTAATCTCTGTATGTATATCTGTCAATAAATGTCACTGGAAGCAGATGCAGTTGGTGCCCAGTGCTATTTTTCATACTACTTTTTTACTGCAAGTTGCCAACTGGCTGGTGCACACTAGATTTCCAGAGGGCAGATTGCTGGAGGTCAGCCAGTATAGAGTGCCAGCCAAAACCTTTTGACTCTCTTTTGTACCGATTAACTTGTATATAGCGTTATCATCTTCCATGGCACAAGCATCCAGTAAAGCAAATGGGGGAGGGGGGTTATATAGATGATGCAGAGGCTTCTCCAATCCTCCCCACAACAGCAAAATATCCTTTAAAGAAAACCGTTTTTTGTTACAGCTTACCGAACTCCTGCAATAGATCTGCAGCGTGTCTATTTCCTGGTTTCATGGAAGCAGAGAAAGGGTTAATATCCTGCCGAATTTCTGTGCTGACACAGCAAAGAGATCAAATTACACTTGTGATAACTTGAAGATGAGAGGGAGTTAGACAGGCTCTTTTCTCTAAAAGCACACAGGGTGCATTTCTTTCTGTTTTTTTTCGTCTGTCCTGTGCAAGAGTTCAGGTCTAGTCTGTTACATTGAGTATTGTACAGTGTGTGTCAGTAGAGAAATCCTTTAATCTTTTAATATAATATAAGCTTAATATAATTTATGTTCAAGAACAACACAACAATCATCTTAAAACTAAGAAACACTATAAAGTTCAGGCAAGTGTTACTAAAATAGCGCAGAAGACAACTTTGAGGAACTAAGTTTAACTTTTGAAAAACTCTGTTTAAAAACATTGCATCGAAAAGAATCAATATCCTATCCTATGAAGTTCTCACATTTTTGCTTTTCCTGTTTCTTAGACTGTCCTTGTTTCTGGAAACCACAAAAAAATGAATGCAAATCTGTGGAAGTCAGAAATAATAAGCCATGAGTTTGGTGAACATCAAGGCGATCTTCTGAACTGTAAGGAGGGCATTGTGTCCAGCGGGAATGTCAAGGAGTTCTGGGATGGCTTCGAGGATGTGTCTAGTAAGTTCTATGCTGGTAGAAGGTAGAGGAACTATGGGAAATAATGTTTGCCATCATAAAGCTACTGCTATGACATTTCTAATGGTTTACTTTGCCCCTCCAGAACGTCAAAAACTAAAGAATGGAGAGGCTCTTCTGCTAAAGCTGAAGGACCAGCCTTCTGGAGATGACTTCAAGAACTTGATGCCAGCAAGGTACTAATGAGAAGAAAACTGCCTTCCACAATATTTTACATTAACGTCCTACCACTCTTTGTAATCTGAGTTTACAGTAATTTCACAGACCTGAGCCTAGTATCCATATAGTTCTCATGGAGACCAATGGACGTTCCTAGTTGTTTTCTAATACTTGGTAGATACATGGGGCATCATTTCCTAATGTTCTCCTGAGCTGAAAAAGTAAATTGATCCAGCAACCCCGATTTTTAGTTTTAGTTGGCAGTACAAGTTTGCAACTTTCTCCTGTGTCACACCAAACCGTACTGAGAGTTGCTGTTTTTTTTAATATAATGTTTCATGTACAGAGGACATAATCTGTAATAAGTTTGACACGAACAGCAGTGTGTTTGTCCCTGTACTGTCGTTCCGCTAATGAATACTGATCTACTTAGCTGATTTTTCATTCCTTAAGGGGCCCATACACTGGTCAATTTCAGCATAACAACGCAAAAAAAAAAAAGGTGGTAACGCACATTAATGCTGCGTTACCGTCCCATACAGTAGGTACAGTAAAGCATACAGGCAATGAAAAGTATGCGTTCCTGTACCTGGTAACGTGTGCATTTAGAGGTAACGCACTGCAGCAGTGCATTACCATAACGCTACACTTTACAATGCAACGCTAATGTCGCACAGTAACCATCCCATAGGATTAGCATTGCAGTGCGGTAAGCTGCGTTATAAGATTTTATAACGCAGCTCCCCAACGTTCCACTGTGAATGTGGCCTTAAAGTGACTCTGTAACAAAAATTACGTTTTTTCTACCATCCTACAAGTTCCTAAACCTATTCTAATCTGTTCTGGCTCACTGCAGCACTTTGTACTATCACGGTCTCTGTAATAAATCAATGTATCTTTCCCCTGTCAGACTTGTCGGCCTGTGTCTGGAAGGCTGCCAACTCTTCCGTGCTGGTCTGTTCCTCTATGCACACTCCAGTGTGTGTTTTATTTACATAAGCCAGCAGCTTCTCTGCTATCTTATCAGTGATAGAAGAGAGCTGGATAAAAATCCTCCTCTGTTAGGCTGTGAAAGTAGCTGGCTGACACATACTGAGGAATTACAAGCACAGGCACAGGCAGAGCTGTCTGCAGGAAGCCTGTAATGTTCAGTGCATGAGAGAAGAAGGGGACAGAAGGTAAACACACAAATGATCTTTTGAGATTCAAAAGGAAAGCTGTATACAGCCTGCTTGTGTATGGATGTATTTTCTATGTGTGGACATATCGTACATCAATCTACTTCCTGTTTTGGTGGCCATTTTGTTTGTTTATAAACAAACTTTTTAAAACTGTTTTTGACTACTTTTAATGCGGCGGGGAGCGGCAAAATTGTGACAGAGGGTAATAGGAGATGTCCCCTAACACACTGGTATGTTTACTTTTGTGCGATTTTAACAATACAGATTCTCTTTAAGGTTTACAATCATTTTTTCTGATGGTAACATTTAAAAAAAATCTGTCCAATGTATCACACGTGTGCAATATTTCCCCATTGATAAAAGAAAAGATTGAAAACACTGAGAATATTGCTTGGGAATGTATACAGGTAGTCCCTGGTGAACGAACGAGAGGTTTGTTCTTAACCTGAATCCGTTCTAAAGTTAGAACTAGGGTTGCCGCGGTGTTCCGGTATGACGATATACTGCGGTTTGATTGTGCATGGTAATCATACCATGCACAATCTCGTTTTACCAGTTTTCGGGGGTGGGGCTACCGGGGGGAGTAGCGGCGAGCACACGAACAGCGGCGAGGATAAGTAAATACTCACTTGCCGGCAGCCGGGTCCTCCACACTGTACTAGCTTCATTCTACTTCCTGTTCTGGTCCTATTTCCTTGAAACGGTTCCCCCTGGGCGCTATTACAAGGAGATGAAGCAAGAACAGGAAGTAGAATGAAGCTAGTACAGAGTGGAGGACTCAGCTGCCGCAAGTGAGTATTTGTACCCCCTGCTGCTGCATCCCCTCTGGCTCTCTATTCTGCGGGAACCAATCCTGGCTACACCTATCCCTGGCTACCTATGCTGCAGCCACCTACTACTGGCTACACCTATCCCTGGCTACCTATGCTGTGGCCACCTACTACTGGGGTAAGGGCACATTATTTAATGTGTGTGTGTGTGGGGGGGGGGGGGGGTGCTGGGTCTAAATGTTTAAAGAGAACCCGAGGTTTGTTTAAAGAATGTTATGTGCATACAGAGGCTGGATCTGCCTATACAGCCCAGCCTCTGTTGCTATCCCAAACCCCACTAAGGTCCCCCTGCACTCTGCAATTCCTCATAAATCACAGCCATGCTCTAAAGCTGTGTTTACATCTGTAGTGTCAGTCTCAGCTGCTCCCCCGCCTCCTGCATAGCTCCGGTCTCTGCCCCGTCCCTTCCCTCCAATCAGCAGGCAGGGAAGGGATGCAGGCGGGGACTGGAGTTCTGCAGGAGGCGGGGAGAGCAGCAGACTGACACTATAGAGATAAACTCAGCCAGCTCTGACAAGCTGTTTGTCAGCAGCCTGGCTGTGATTTATGAGGGATTGCAGAGTGCAGGGGGACCTTAGGGGGGTTTGGGATAGCAACAGAGGCTGGGCTGTATAGGCAGATCCAGCCTCTGTATGCAGATAATATTCTTCAAACCCACCTCGGGTTCTCTTTAATACCGTCCTACTGTGGTATTTTTGTTGGAGGTTATCATAACATGGAATTTCATACCGTTGCAACCCTAGTACTGTGACTCTATGCTGGTCTTTGCAGATGTCACAGCACCACCTGCAGGATTACAGTTATCATGCACACTAGTAAGAACTATATGCTAAACATTATTCAGGTCTGAGATTTATGCAAGAAGGATGAGCAATGGGAAATCCCTGGTGTGGTGGATTGTTGTTCCGGGTCACATGGCTTGCATATTTCAGGTCGTGGAATGTAGGCCAAAGCAAAACAGCAGAGTGAACAGGAAGTGCACCCTGACCACTACTCTGCACGTGGCGTGGGCTGTTTCCTGTAGCACTAGAGATCAGTAAGAATGTTGTGTCGCTGTAACACAAGATAATGATTACATACAGTGTATGGGTGTGTACAGGGTGTATTTTTTAAAGTTCTGAAATTGTTCCACGCGTGTTTTATGACATAGTATTTCCTTCAGATCGGCCAGGCTGATAATTAGGCGTTGTGATTGATTTTTTTTTTCATCTTGAATTTGTGCTTTGCAAATGTATTTTGTGTGTTCCATAGCCAGACCCTGATTGCTGCTTGAATGGCTTCTGAATGGAACAAGTCAGAGAAATGTCGGTCAAAGTGACACCTCTGGTTATTCCTGTCCCAACAGCTGGATTTTTCCTGTTTTTCTCTGCTACTTATCTCTTTTAAGCATCATACATACTTTTTATGTATGTTCAGAAAATCATATTTTAATTAAAGTCAGTGGAGAAGGCAACATTCAACCTCAAAGGAAATGGGGGGGGGGGGGGGGGGGGATTTTAGAGTGTTCAGCTGAGTACCTTCTTAGGCTGAAGCTTTCTTGAGTTCTTGCAACGATGAACCTGTTGCCAGAAGCAGGGGTATGTACAGATGAAGGAACTTTGGGGATAGTCCATCCAATAAACGTGTTGAAGGCCAAGGCAGTTCATTTAGGTGTCATGCGGGGCCTGGTAATTTTGGGCACTGCTGTAGACTGCAATGTTAATTGCTGCAGGAGCGGAGCTTGACATATAATTAGGGCGCTGTTCTTGCAGTGTGTGGGGGGCGGGGGGTAGTTTTAGGAGCACTTGAGGGGGGTGTAAGTGTTAGTAGTAGGTAGAGGCAGGGTTAGTGTGAGAGGGTAAAGTCTTTCTAGAATTTCAGTAATGCTGATATTCTACTAGTTGCTTCACCCAATGCCCAAATTTCCTGCCACACTTTTCCCACATATGCATTGGAAACTATTTGTTTGTAGAATTGCACACCCGTCCTAACATACCTCTGTTGTCTGTAGACATGAAGACTTCTTCAGGATGTTGCCAGTGCCGGAGTACCTGAATCCTGACGGCAGGTTTAACCTGGCATCTCACATGCCAACCTTCTTTGTGCGTCCAGACCTGGGTCCCAGGATGTGCAGTGCATTTGGTGAGTTTGCCTAATAACCACAGCACTGACCTGTAGATGCATGTTTATATAACTGGTTTTTGCTGCATAGCTTGTAGGCAAAAAATGCATTACCGCTGCCGATTCCATTAGTTTTACTGTACCCTGTGTTTTGGGATCCGTTATCTGCAATCAGATCGCAAAGCGCATGGTAGTGGAAAAGGGCCTCAAGGAGCTGGTGCATATTGTAAAACCCGGGGGAGCAGGCATGTATAGGAAGAAATTCTAATGCCACAACCCCCCCCCCCCCCCCCTTCTCCTCTGTCCCCCTCAGTTCTGTCTCAAATGCCTCTCATAACTACTTCCCTACTTCCGGGTCGGGCAGTAGTGTGCAGGTGCTGGCCCAGCAGCATGCTTCCTCGACTCTGCGCCTCTGCACTACATAGTTGTGACCCGGAAGTAGCTACCATAGGCATTTGGGTAGGGAGGGAGACTAAGGAGAACCGGGTGGTGGTGGTTGCGTTAAGCAGGAGGATTGCTTTCTATATATGCCTGCTCCCCCTGTTTATTTTGCCTCTCAAAAGTTACCAGTTGCAGAAATTTAAAAATGTTCTCCATTCTCCATAGTCTGATGCCTGACGTACCCTATTTGAATTATTCAGGAAGCAACTGGATAGCCAGATTATTTGATTAACAGATTCAATGATGTTCACTATTTTTAGATAGGGAAGAAGCTGCTGTGAAAATTATGTGGATAACTCTTACTGTAAATAATGTATAAACGCCTTTATAATGTAAACACCTTTTGAAATGTAATGCATTCTGGGATACATGGTGCTTTTAGTAGCTGAACTGCTGTTTTTATTCATCTGTGAAAGCAGATTATAAGCAAGGGGGAAAGCTACATTTTTATGTTATTTGCAATAACTGATATTAGTAGGAGGATACTTATAACACATTTCTCATACGCACAGTAGAGAGAATGGGCCCTAATGCTTTTCCTTGTGGAATGTTCATATTAGGAGTCATAGCAACGAAGGATCAGGACACTGGCACGACTAATCTTCACATTGAAGTGTCGGATATGGTGAACATTCTGGTGTATGTCGGTGCAGTAAAAGGCAACGCAGCTGCAACTAAATCAGGTTTGTGGCCCTCTTGACCTTTTTCCACTGTATTTATGCACGTTCAGTTGTGCTTCAAGCAAACCCGTATCATGAATGCTTACACTCTTATGCCTATGTAACAGTTGTGCAGAAGAAGTTTGAAGAGGAGGACCTGGATGAAAACATCAAGAAAAGAGTAAAGGACGCCAGTGAACTCCCGGGAGCCCTGTGGCACATTTACGAGACAAAAGATGCAGACAAAATACGAGAGTTTCTACATAAGGTAAACCCCATTTTGACTTACATCTATCTAGACTTAAGCCCAATCTACACGATACGATTGTTTGTGCGATTCGATTACGAGTCTATTTACGATCCGATTAAATCCGACATGTCCGATCAGGGTTTGATTTGCCATTGTTTTGCAATGGCGAATTGAATCGAATCCCGATCGGACATGTCGGATTTAATCGGATCGTAAATAGAATCGTACTCGAATCGCACAAAGAATCATATCGTGTAGATGTGGCTTTAAGGTGCCCATACATCTAGTGATGTATGGACAGATTGACCAAGAGACAAGTCTCTCTCTTATCGAATCTGATAAGAGAGAGATTTGTCAGCTGCTCATACACCACAGGCCAATTACTGACCAATTTCATGCTGAAATCGATCCAGAATCGGCCCTGTGCGCCTCGCCGCTGTGCCTCTCTAATGCCCACCGTGCTAAAGTGACATTACCTGTCCGTGGCCTCCGCTTCTCCCCCACTAGCATCCGGGCTCTAGTCTGCGCAAAACAAGGCGGCAGCCGGAGATATACATAGAGGGCGCACTTCTTATGCGCAGACTGGTGGAAGTTACAGGACCTGGTACCGAAGAGGGAGAAGACTGAGGATGGCAGCGTGGGAGCGATCTATGCGCATGGGGCTGGATTGGAAGCCCCAGGTATGAATAAAACTTAATTTCTGTCAGCTCTGGTTTGCTTTAAATGAAGCCTGAAATTACTTTTAAAAAAAATTCTCTTACCTGGGGCTTCTGCCAGCCCCCTGCTGCCTCCCTACGTGTTATCGCCGACTTGCAAGTCGAAGGCCACGTCACCTGTGCGGCCCATGTCCTCGTTTGTGCTCCCGTCGCCGGGAGTGTCTTGAGCAGGCGCAATATAACAAGAATGTGCACGGCCAGGGCCACACAGGCGCAGTGGCCATTGACTTTAAAGCTGGCGATAACGAACCTTAGCTGCAGTGGGGGACCAGAGGATTGTTCAGTGATGGTGCTGGCAGAAGCCTCAAGTAAATGAAACACTTTAAAGAGGATCTGTAACATAAAAAGATCCCCTGGGGGGTACTCACCTCGGGTGGGGGAAGCCTCCGGATCCTAATGAGGCTTCCCACGCCGTCCTCCATCCGTCAGGGGTCTCGCTGCAGCCCTCCGTGGAGTCCGGGCAGCGGTGACGTCATTATTTACCTTCCTGGCTCCAGCGCAGGCGCTCTGACGGCTGTCGGCTCCGAACTACACGGAAATACCCGATCGCCGTCGGGTCTGCTCTACTGCGCAGGCGCAAGTTTCCGGCGCCTGCGCAGTAGAGCGGACCCGACTGAGATCGGGTATTTCCGTGTAGTTCGGAACGGAAAGCCTCCACAGCGCCCCCCGCTGGAGCCAGCAAAGGTAAATATTAAACTAACAGTCGGCACAGTCGCCGGCTGTTCGGAGGGCTGCGGAGAGACCCCCGTGGGACAGAGGACGGCGTGGGAAGCCTCATTAGGATCCGGAGGCTTCCCCCACCCGAGGTGAGTACCCCCCAGGGGATCTTTTTAATGTTACAGAGTCTCTTTAAAGTCATTTCAGGTGTCCTTTAACATTTCGAAAGCTTTCAATTAACCATGTACAATTAGTCATTAAAGGTATCACCAGAATCAATGCTTGTTGGTTTGATATCTGCATTTATGCTTTTCGACTAACACCGGACCACACTTCACTTACACCACACATGAACATGGTACAGCTTTGTGCAGGACCAATCAAGATTACCCAGGACCTCTGATATTGTGGCGACTTATAAAATTATTGGTTTATCTGTCATCAACAAACATCTTCAAAGTGCTCTTCTCCAGCAGGACCCCAAAGCACATAGGCTTGTCTCTGATCAGTACCTAGTAATGTACACAGGAGAAAGTGTGATCACAAATGCCAGACTAAACAGGTGGCTTTTCCAATTGATGTACAGCAGAATTCATGGCTAATTAACAACCTGCTGGATCATTTGTGAATATTGGTTCTTGTGTTAATTGCATCTCAACAACCAATCAGATTTGAGTATGTGCAAGTCATGTTTGGATCTGGTTGATGAAGGCAACAGTAAAGGTGCTTGTGTAATGCTCGGAACACACAATACGTTTTTACCATTCGATTCTCCACTCAATTGATTTTTTTTGCTACTCGAGTCTCTTATTCTTCTTCGTTTTTCTTATCTTTTTCCATTCACTTCTATGAGCAATTGAGCGGTAAAACGATCAGTAGGAATATTGGACATGATGGAATTTATCAATCGAACGCATCTTTCTAATGAAAAAAACCTAACGTGTGTTCCCAGCATAAAGTGTGTATGTTAATAGTGTTACAGATGTTATGCCTTGCCTTGTATTTGATAGACATCTATTCTTTCTTAGACTGCAAAAGAACAGTGTCTCGAAATCCTTCCTGATCACGACCCAATAAGAGACCAGAACTGGTATTTGACTAAGAAACTCCGCCAAAGCCTCCTGGAGGATTATGCGGTGAAGAGCCACACACTTGTCCAATTCCTCGGTGATGCAGTCATACTACCTGCGGGAGCCATATATCAGGTAAATGCAATCTTCATCATTTGCCATATTAATTACACCCTAAGTGATGGCTGCTATAAGATATGTCACTTGTTTCCAGCTAGTAGTGGGACAGGACACCCCTCCCTTTACTTTATAACAAATACTGGTCAGGTAGGCGATGGAAGTGGTGACATTATGGTGATTTCTGATGATTTCATGCTTTGGTCTGGAAGAAAAATTTGCATTAGTAAATATACACATTTTTAAAGCATACCCGATATGAAGTGGGGTATAGAAAATTGGACTGTATGTTGTGCATATGGTGGTGTGTAGTCTCTTACCTTGTGGCTGTGTCCCTCTCTGTTCACCTGTAAACTGCTCTGGTATTCTGCAGATGGTTGGCAACCTTCCACCCAGATACACAATGCCATGCATGCGTTGTATGCTGGGTTGGCTCTCTTGTGACTACAGTTCCCACTTACCATGGTCAATGCGCATGTGCAGATTCTGCCGACTTGACATGCAGCATTGTAAATCCAGGAAAAAAAGGGCACCGACCATCTGCAGGATACCGGAGCCGATTATCGGCGAATGGAGAGGTGTGCTGCCACAAGGGAGGTGTGAGAAGAGACTACACACCTCCCCATACACTAGCATAACGCCCTATTTTCTATACCTTCGCATTGGGCATCCTTACATGATTGACTGCAGGTAATTTCTGGCAACCTTTCAACACACAAGTTTCTTCTTCATGCATGATACAGAACTGGATCACAGCTGTACTAACGGTTTATCATATGCACACGCTTATATCAGACATCACAAAGGTTGTAGAAATTATTTCCTTGGTAACTGGATACCACATGCACAAGCTTTTGAAGGTGTGTGCAACAGTGTCCATCCAATTCTGTATCATGGCTGAAATGCATCGTTTTCATAAACGTGGACTTAAAGCAAATCGCAGTCACGTGCAGTATATAGCCGTACTCTAGATGTCTCTTAGGACTGTCTCTACCACTGTCACACCTGATAGACAGAGCTTGGCCCTGCTGTTTGCATGTATGCAATGTACAGTATGGCTGCTGGATTGTAGTCACTCACTGTTTGTATTTCCCTCTCTGCAGGTGCAAAATTATCACAGCTGCATCCAAGTTACTCAAGACTTTGTGTCCCCAGAACATCTTGTTCATTCATTTCACTTAACTCAAGAGCTGAGGATTTCTAAAGAGGAAATCAATTTCGATGATAAATTGCAGGTAAGGAGTGAACAGACAGCACGTTCTTGGGTTGAAGCTTATGTTGGCAGGAGAACGCCGACATTTTCTAATGATTGTTCACTGCCAGACGTGAACACAGGACAAGGTCAGCAGCCTGCCTGGAAAGAACTCCCGATACGTTGGTGAAAGAAAATTGTGCTTGGCCCAGAGAAGGTTCTGTTATATAATGAACAGAAAGGTCAGGTTTTCTTTTTCTACAGGCTTCCATCTTTCAGCAGAATGTTCTATAAAATAAACCTGCCACTGAAAGCTTCTATTACTGACTACCTTCTGCAAATGCCGAGTTAGTGAATCAAGCCCACAGAGTGTTTATAGCCTAACACAAATCGCATACCTCAGAGTTAAGACGCATTATCAGAGTAGCATAGCAAGCACTGCAAACTTATGCCTGCTAATTAGCAATAACGAGAGCTTTACTCGTCCTACCTTGAGCCCCTGCGGGTCTAATCACTTTAAAGGACGTTACCCCCTTAACTTTGATTGGCCCAATAGACTGCCTGTCACTTGACAGGCAGCCTATTGGGCCAATCAAAGTGCGGGGATAAAGTCCTGTAAAGTGATTGGACCCGCAGGGGCTCAAAGTAGGACGAGTAAAGCTCTCGTCATTGCCAGTCAGCAAGCATAAGTTCATAGCATTCGTTATGCTACCCTGATAAGGCATGCTATTTATCTTAATGAATCGAGCGCTTTCTGAGAGCTTTTTTGACCCTCATCGCTTTCTGAGCATTTATTTGAAAAATGCTGCCTGTAACTTACAATAAAATCGCGGCAATTGCAATTTTTTAAAAAAAAAATAATGGGGATGCTTTAAAAAAAAAAAGATGCACAGAAAGCACTCAATGTCTACAGCCTTACTAAAGCTGTAATCCTGATCTTCTGACTCCCTTACAAATACAAGCAATCCCATAATGGCAAACAGTTCCATTTGTAAGTTGTCATACATACTGTGCATGTGGATAATTGTGTCACAGTACTAACAAGGTTTTAATGTGCTTTAAACTAAAGCCTGGTACATACCCTAAATTTTGATTTGCTGATTTTACCACCTCCATGTAGTATGCAGGTCTACGGATATTGAATACTATGAGCAGATTATGTTGGTAAGCTCTCATACTGCATGGAAGTGGTAACATTGGTCAGTCATTAGCCAATTAAAGGCATTTACCAGGCGTAAAAACAATTTATACAACAGAAGTATTACGGTATACAACTTTGTATGTTTAATACTTTTGTAACTTCAGTGTTTGTAAGTAGGGGGCTATTTGTATATTCATCAAACACTTCTGTTGCATAAATTAAGACTTCTGTAACTTAAGTATTAAACAACTTTATATGTTTGTTTAAAACCTGATGCACACCTTCAATTTTTATTAACAAATCCCTGACCAAATTTTCCACCTCCATGTAGTATGAGGATTTACCTGCTAAATCTGCTTATAGTATTCATAATCAGGGCTGCCATCAGGGGGGGGGGGGGGGGGGGGGACAAACAGCACTACAGTGATGGGCCCCAAGCTCCCAGGCCCCCCCCCCCCCCTCTGACATGCGGCACCTGTTATGTGTCCCCGGGTCCTGCTCTGGTCTCTCTCCCCCTACTTCTCAGCTCCGTAGTTGGAGCAGGCTACAAGAAAATGGCTGCCGATGTCCACAAATGCAGACATCGGTAGCCATTTTTCTGTAGCTTTGCTCTAACTACACTGGACTGGAGCACTGCCCGCCCGCAGCTGCAACACCAGCGTTTATTTATGCCCCGACCTCCTGTCAGCAGCGGCAGCAAGCTTCAGGGCGATGCTACATGTGAGTGCAGCGTGCTTGGCACTCAAGTCTCTCCCCTCCGCCCCCTGAAGCTGGCCAGCCAATAGACAGGAGGGAAAAGCTCTGCTCCACGCCTCTCCTCCTTTCTTCAGCCACAGCCGCAGTGTTTACTGCGTGTAGCCATGCCCCTAATCCCGCCCACTGCCAGTCAAGCCTGATGTCAGGCTGGACCATGCTGCTGGCCCCTGACTTTAGAAGCTGGCCAGTCTGTGCCCCCCTGCATCCCCCCTGACGGACAGCAGAGCAGGAGAAGAGAGAGCCAGCTCCAGCCAGAGGGACAGGATGGAATGTGAGGAGCACAGCAGACACGGCTGTCATGTGAGCATATGAGAGAGCTGTGTGAGAAGCCCTCCTCTGATGACAGGAGATTAGACTGTATTGCTATAAAGTGCCTGTGTGACTGCCCTGCTAGTCTCTGCTCCCATATGCCCATTCTCCCTGTCTCCCTCCCTCCTCTTGTATTTCTCCTTCCCATGCTTCAGCATGTTCCCCTGTCTGTCTCTCGCATTCACTCTGACTGTCCTCCATTTCCCAACATCTCTCCTTCCTATCTACCTATATTCTTCCCTCCTCTCTTCTGTGACACTCTCCCACTTTCCTGATGTCTGTTATCTTCTACTGTCCCTCCAATCTACCTGCCTTCTCTCTGCTATGTTTTTTTCACTTATCTCTGTCTCATTAGTCTTATGTATTTATATAGCGTTGACTGTTTCCACAGTGCTGTATAGTATATTATCTTGTTACTTAAAGGGAAGAACTGCGCTTGTAATAAAAAACAAACTGCACTTATCTGGGGCTTCTTTCAGCTCCTGGCAATCGATCGGTGCCCTCGCCGCAGCTCCTGCGTCTATCGGTGTCCAGCGGTGAAGAAGCCGACCTCGCCAGGTCGTCTTCTGTGTGCTCCATGGTGGGGGGGGTCACGTGGTGTAGAGACCAGATGACGTTGCTTATACCACGTGACCCCCCCACCGTGGAGCGCACAGAAGCTGACCTGGAAAGGTCACCGCTGGACACCGATAGACGCAGGAGCTACGGCGAGGGCACTGATCGATTGCCAGGAGCTGAAAGAAGCCCCAGATAACTGCAGTTTATTTTTTATTACAACCACGGATCTTCTCTTTAACTGTCCCTCAGAGAAGCTCACAATCTAATCTGACCATTGTCACAGTCTAATGGCCTACCATTTTATTATAATTTATGTATTATAGCTCATCTCCGGCACTTTAGAGTACATAGTCATGTCACTGACTGTCCTCAGAGAACCTCACAATCTATTCCTACCGTAGTCACAGTCTAATGCCCTACCATATTATTATTATGTATTTGTTGTATTTATAAAGTGCCAACATATTGCGCAGCGCTGGACATTAGTTTAGGTTACAGACAATATTTAGGGGTGACATAGGGGTATTTATATAGCACTGGCATCTTCTGCAGCACTTTACAGAGTACATAGTCATGTCACTGGCTGTTTTTGACCATTCCAGATACCAGAGCGCTGGGTGCCACAGGTCTTCTCCGCCTTCAGTGCCGCTCACTGAACTTCCTGATTAGTGGAAGTACAGTGCGCAGCATTGAAGGTGGAGAAGACCTGTGGCACCCAGCGCTCTTGTATCAGAAACATGGAAGTCAGGTGAGTCATTCCCCGCCCACTGACACTGCTAACCTATATTGTGCAGCTATACTACCAATACTTTCTCAACTATACTACCTATACTGGTGCAACTATACTAACTACCTATACTGGGGGTAACTTTACTAGCTAACTATAGTGCTGTTAACTATACCTGGATACCCTCTACAGGGGGAACCTATTCCTTGCTACCTACCTACCTATACTGAGGGTGAAAATTTGAGTAGTTGTGCGATCATCCATCATTCCAAATTGGGGGGGGGGGGGGGGGGGCTGGTTTGATGATGTGTGAGGGGCCCCAAAATTTCTGATGGCGGCCCTGTTCATAATCTGTTGTCCCTCATACTATATGGAGGTGATAAAATAATTCAATCAAAATGGAAGTTATTAAACAAATTTTTATGTTTAAGAGTTTTGTAACTTAAATGTTTCAAAGTAGGGATTCTGTATATATTTATCAAAGGAATCTGAACATTTAGTATGCATATTGCTAGGTGATTTAGAAATTATTTTAGAAAAACATTATATATTTTTTTTTTTTTTTCCATTTGAAACAAAGCTTTAAATAGTTGCAGCATCATCTGTGGAGCTTTCCGATGATGAGAAAACTGTGCAGACATTACAAGGCAATGTGTTACAGAGAAGGGACAGCTCAGAGAAGGTGGATGATATGTAACATCTTATATAACATTGACACAAGGGGAAAGAACACTGCCTAAGCGGACTTACTGTCTTATACCTGTTTTCAGATCTTAGCATTAGGGATGGTCAATGAGATGTAAATAACTGGATACAGACATATCTGAATATTTAGCTTGAAACATGCCAATCCAATTTCTCCTCAAACTACATACATGTAAATTCAGATTTGTATAAATTATTATTGATTTATAAAGTGGCAACATATTCCGTGGCGCTGCACAAAGAGACAAACATGGTGTACATAATACAGATAATGGTGTACACTAATATACAAGATACAGCATACAAAATACAGCAGTGGTAATGACAGTGATAAAACTAACATGATGAATAAAATGTATAATTTCCAAGATATAAAAGGAGGAGAGAGCTCTGCCCTTGCAAGCTTACAATCTAAAGGGAATGGGAGGGAAACAAGAAGAGGGGTAGTATACGATAAAATATATAAAGGCAGTGTGTTTTAGGATACCTAGTAGGAGAGCAATTTGGTCTTAGGACAAAGGGAAGTGGCTTAAGGTAGCGCATGCGCATATAAATATATCAGTTCCAGGGATTGGATCAATTCCAAGCTGCCTACATATGCAGTAAAGTTGCATCTCACTGACCATCTCTAGTCAGGATATTTGAGGTAGAGGGTTTCATAATGCACTTTAAAATACTTCTGAAGCCCTCCAAGCAAACAGTTTTTATACCGAATTATGTAGAGAGAAGGTTCTATGTACCACAATCTATCCTGTAGTTTCTACACTGTCACCAGTGGAAGGTACTTCTCCTCCTAGCTCTTCAGTAGCTTCTGTTACCTTTTAAAGTACTCGCATCCTTGAGAACTTCCAAAATGAGTGCACTGTACTGTGTAATCTGGGCTCACATGTTCACAGTACAGATACTTCACTTCAGAAGTAATTGGGGATTTAAGTATTTTGGACGGTTACACAAGCAGTGCTGAATAGCTAGGAGGATACATCACTTCCACCGGTAATGGCACAGAAACTACAGGATGGAGTGAGGACTGGAAGCTTCTGTGGTACCCAGAGCTCTCTCTCTCTACACAAGTACAAAAACTGTTTGCTTGGAGGGCTTCAGATATACTTTAAAGTGCATCATGGAAGGTAAATGAAACCATCTACATAACCCAGTGATCTGCAAACTTAGCTCTTCCACTGTTAAAGAACTACAAGTCCCACAATGCATTTGCCTTTATGAATTAAAACTGAAAGACTCCTGCAATGCATTGTGGGACCAGGTCCGGTTCAAGTAACAATGGGGCTCTAGGGCAAAATTAGACTGCCCCCCCCCCCCCAAAAGTATCATTAGAGGCCCTTTGTTGCAGCCAAATGTCCCTCCTAGGCCCCTGAGCTGGCTGATGACTCTACCCCAATCACCACCAACACAGGTGCCCCTCAAGGATGTGTTCTGTCCCCATTCTTATTCTCCCTATACACCAACAATTGCAGGTTCACGGGGGGACTCTGTCAAAGTCATCAAGTTTGCTGATGATACAACAATAGTGGGCCTCATCTCCGGTAATGACGAGCAAGAATACTGCAAGCAGGTTGACAGAATCTGCCTCTGGTGCAGGGAAAATGGCCTAGTCCTCAATACTGCAAAAACAGTAGAGATGATCGTGGACTTTAGAAAACGTGCTGCCACCCCTCCTCCAATCTGCATCGATGGTACGGAAGTGGAAAGGGTTCCCTGCACACGCCTTCTAGGCACTACAATCTCCAAGGACCTTACTTGGAAAGTCAACACGTCCTCCACTCAGAGGAAAGCCCAGCAGAGGCTATTCTTCCTACGGCAACTGAAGAAGTTCGGGATGGCCTGGGAGCTTCTGACGAACTTCTACACAACCACAATTGAATCTGTCCTCTGCTCCTCCATCCTTGTACACTGGTGCTTCTGCCAGCGACAGGCACAAACTACAGAGGGTCGTAAGATCAGCTGAAAAAATCATCGGGAAATCACTCCCCCCACTTGACCAACTCTACAACTCCAGACTTTGCTCCAGAGCTCTGAGGATCGTCAATGACCCGTCCCACCCAGGCTTCCGCTTCTTCCAGCGGCTCTCCCTGGGCCGGAGATTCCAGTCCATCTACACCAGGACTGAAAGACACAGGAATAGCTTCTTTCCCTCAACTGTAAACTCTATGAACTTCTTACCTGCCCCATTCAAGTAGCATTCGGCAGCACGCGACATGACTGCACTGCCGCACATCTTACATACTTAAGCTCTAACTTATGTCAACATGTATGGTTAATCGCTGTATCTGTATTGTTTACTGTTTTTTTTTTTTGTACTGTATTATATTGTATGTCTTATTCCACACATAGCCTTGTACATGCCAAAACCAATTCTGGGTTCAACCCAGTCGTGCTTGGCGAAATAAATGATTCTGATTCTGACCTCCTAACTTAACAGACTCTGCAGAGTCTGGGGAGCAACAGTTAAGATGGGGAGGGACACCTTGGGGGCCCCTACAGGCCCTGGGGGCAATTGCCTATTTTTTCCTATGGTAGCTCCGGCCCTGTGTGGAACTTATACTTTAACAGCTGGAGAGCCAATTTTGCAGATCACTGGCCTAGTAGAGCCTGATTAAAGCATACCCGAACTGACAGAATGAGATTCACATGTGGATGTACAGTGCCTAGCACACAAATAACTATGCTGTGTTCCTTTTTTTTCTTTCTCTGTCTGAAAGAGTTAAATATCAAGTATGTAAGTGGCTGACACAGACAGGAAGTGACTACAGTGTGACCCTCATTGATAAGAAATTTTAACTATAAAACACTTTCCTAGCAGAAAATGGCTTCTGAGAGCAAGAAAGATATAAAAAGGGGACATTTCTTATCAGTGAGGATCACACTGTAGTCACATCCTGTTTGAGTCAGCCACTTACATACCTGATATTTAACTCTTTCAGACAGAGACAAAAAAAAAAGGAACAGCATAGGTATTTGTGTGCTAAGCACTATCCATACATATGTTTATCTTATTTCACTTCGGGTATCTTTTAAAGTACATCTAAAGTCCTCCAAGCAAACAACAGTTTTTATACTTACCTATGTAGAGGGAAGTTACTTCGTACCACAAAAGCTTTCAGTCCTCACTCCATCCTGTAGTTTCCACTGTGCCCGCTGGAAGCTACTTGCCCTCCTTCCTCTTCAGCACTGCTTGTGTAACCATCCAAAGTATTCGCATTACCGAGTATTTCAACATCCAAGGTATTGTCAGATCCTGCAACTTCCACCTCCGCAACATCTCCAAGATCCGCTCCTACCTGTCCCCTGACACCACTAAACTCCTCATCCATGCTCTTGTCATCTCCCGCCTAGACTACTGTAATTCTCTTTTATCTGGCCTTCCCTCTAACCGTACTGACCTACTTAAATTGGTAATGAATGTGGCAGCCAGACTGATACATTCTTCTCACCGCAGCGCCTCTACAACTCCGCTCTGTAAAGCATTGCACTGGCTCCCCATCAGCTTTAGGATCAATTTCAAAATCCTGTGCTTGGCCTACAAATCAGTGCACAAGACCTGCCCGACCTACATCTCTGATCTGGTCCACAGGCACATACCAGCCCGCCCCCTCCGATCCTCCAATGACCTGCGCCTAGTCACACCACGCATAACTCAGTCACACGCACGATTGCAGGACTTCACCAGAGCTGCCCCTACTCTCTGGAACTCTCTTCCACCAGCCGTCAGACTCGCCCCCACCTTTAATACCTTCAAACAGGCTCTCAAGACTCACCCCTTCACGCTCGCATACCCCCCTACACCAGCATCATAATATGTTCTGTTAGACCCCCTCTCAAAAGACGCACCTATTGTCTCCACCCAACCCTTTAGATTGTAAGCCTCTGGCAGGGCCCTCCTCCCTAATGTATCCAGCTTGATTATGCAATCTTACTCACAACCACCCTTCTTGTATCCTCGAACAGTCTCTATCTTGACCTATGACACTGTATTGTTATCAAATCATTTGCATGATCTTGTTTTGTTGTGAGTTTCCGTATGTTCTACCTGTATGTTAACCCATTTATCTATTGTGCAGCGCTGCGTAATATGTTGGCACTTTATAAATACAATAAATAATAATAATAATATTTCTGTAGTGAGGGCATCTGTACTTTGAATGCACAAGCAGTTCACACAGTTCTACAGTGTGCTTGTTTTGGAAGTACTCGGGGATGTGAGTACTTGGATGGTTACACAAGCAGTGCTGAAGAGCCAGGAGGATGAGTAGCTTCCACCTGTGAGAGAGTGTGCAAACTACAAAAGGGAGTGACGACTGGGAAGCTCCTGTGGTACCCAGAGCCTTCCCTCTCCATAGCTATGTATAAACACTTTTATTTTTTTAATACTTTTGATTGTGCACTGTGCATGAGTACATTTTGTGCAAATTTACCTTTACATCTTGTCACAGATTAATCAATGAGTAGTTGAACTTCACATGAAATCCTTGTCTTGTTTCAGGTGAAGAACATCCTCTACCATTCAGTAAAAGAGATGGTGAGGGCACTGAAGATCCGAGAGGAGGAGATGGAAGACATGGATGAGTCCTGAGTTCATCCAAGTGGAGCTTCTGTGGAGAGACAAACAAAAAGGACAATGAGGGCCTCACTGCTTCACACCAGTGCCAAACACTCTGCGCTGAGTATTGACTTGTTCCTGACACCACACCAGTATAACTTCTAGATGTGAAAGCCCCGTGCAGAGCTGGACTGGCCCCCTCCCCACCTTGCTCCTGCAGTGCAAGCCCCTCCTCCAGCTCTGCAGGCGCCAGCACGGACGCAGCAGCGCCACATTGTATCATACTGTACATTCAAAAGTTTGTGAAAACGAAAAAAGTCGAAAGATTTAAATGTATTTATTTTTTTGAAAAAAAAATACAGAGAAAACAAAACAAAAAAGTTCTATGCTATATTGTTGATCAAAATGTAAATGTGACTTGTATAGTTTGCTAAAATAATTTGGATATTTTTCACTACATTGAGACAGTAACTGTGAGGGTATAACACAAATCACCAGCTATTGCCTGCATTTTTTGGAAGCATTCATAACATGATCTGAAAGATTACTGCCAAATAACTGTAAACTTTGTATATTCTAAAAAAAAGAAAACAAAAAAAATAGTAAAAAATATAATATGGTATTAAAGAAAGACACTTCAATGTTTTATTGAAGCCTACTCAATGTATAATTAGACATTTAAAAAGAAAGGTGTAATTTATTTGAAAAAAAAAAGTTGTCTCATTTTGGTAAAAATTTATGTGACCCTTTTGAAGCTAAATATTAAACTTAATATGCTATGTAAATATATACATATTATACATTCAATGATGTATTTTTTTAAAACATTGGCTTGCTTTAATTTGTTAAAAGTGCAAGTGTTCCACATGCTTTGTACATTGAAGTTGAAAGGGGTTTTACATTTTCCATTAAAAAGACTTTCTCAGATGCCGACTGGCTGCAGATGTGTGTGTTGGCGTTTCCACTCTGTAGGGACTACAACTCATCTGCTAGATAGACATAGAAGTACAGTAAGCTGAGCCAATCAAAGCCTTGACCTGGTGGTCTGTTACTAATCAACTCACTTTCTTTAGGCTCCTGGAAATGTATATAAGATGCTATTGGTCTTAGCAGGACAATTGTCCAAAAAGCGGAAAAAAAACTTATAATGGATTGTATGTGTAGCACACAGATAATTAATAGAATATAAACCGCAAAGAAAAGTCATTTCATTTTCAGTTAAAGCTGTTTTTCTATAACATTGCATCATCATAGTCTAATATGTGCAGTTTACAAACTACACTTTGCAGAGCTAATGACCCTTTGAACTCCCCTGCAGTAAAACCTTAAAGAGGAACTGTCATGAAAAATCTAAAAATTGAAACCACATACAAATATGAGTAAAATGAGCCATAAATTACTTCTCTCCTATGTTGCTGTCACTTACAGCAGGTAATAGAAATCTGACATTGACAGGTGTTGGGCTAGTCCATCCCTCCATAGGGGATTCTTAGCCTGGCCTTTATTCTTTGTATAAATCTTTTCCAGGGAGTGTCTTTATAAAGATGCTGGTCAGCCTCCCTGCTCACCATACACTTTTTTTGGCAGTAGGACAGAGCAACTACTATTCACTAGGTGCATTTTGAAAATAAGAAAATTCCTGTTTACACCCCGCGCCCCCCCCCCATGATGAGATGGGCTAGTCCAAAACCTGTTGGTTCGTCAGATTTCTACTACTTACTGTAAGTGACAGCAACATAGAGGAAAAGTAATGTATTGCTAATTTTACAGTGGAAGAAATACACTTAATTGTATATCTTTACATTTTAAGATTTTCGTGACAGAGGTCCTTTAAACAAACAGAGACTAGTTGAAATAAGTGCTTCAGAAAATTGAGCTCTCCTATGAATTTAGTCAGAGAACAGTGCTGAGAAGCTCTTTTGCATAGATAACTGGAGTTTCTTAACTTTTCCTGTACTAGAAACAATATGAGATTTGCTACTAATGTTCTATTATTACCAGTACTACACATACAATTCATATCATGAGTTTATTTTCACTTTAAAGGATACTTGAAGGGACATGAGAAAGCCGTGCATGCAGTGTTATATTTTATTATTTGTTTGTGCTGCAAAGCCTAGGATCCACTTCAGAGTTTTAAGCAGTGCTTTGGGACTGCTAAAAGACCTTTGCTGATGAAAGTCACTGGTGGTTAACCCACGCCCATATCAAAATTGCAGGTCCTGCAGCATTTCGGGAGTGATTGCGCTTACGCTCCAGTACAAAAAATAGGAGCACTGCAAACTCCTTTTATATCACTTATCAAAAGCAACAGTGGCAGATTTTGTTAGTTTTTTTTGTATTTAGAACGTTTGATACTTGCTGGGTCTCCTGACTTCCAGCACAAGAGGTAATTGCATAACTGGAGATAGGGAAAAGTACATATGACCTCTTGCGCTAGGAGGTGGGGCTATGCACTAGAAGGCGACAGATATGTGGTCCAGTATGTATTGTGACATTCTCCCCCCGCCCCCCCCCCCCCCCCCCCCCCCGTTTTATTAAAACCCTTGCAAATCAGATTTATTGTACAACGCTTCCAAGCGCACACTATTTGCCCTGGGGATTTTTACACAAAGTGCTTGCATGATTGAAGTGCATAGCAGTGATCCCCAATAGGTCACAGGCCTCATAGTTAAAGGACACCTGAAGTAAGAGGTATGTGGAGGCTACCATATTTATTTCCTTTTAAACAATACCAGTTGCCTGGCAGCCCTGCTGATCGATTTAGCTGCAGTAGTGTCAGGATTACACCAGAATTAAGCATGCAGCTAATCTTGTCAGATCTGACAATAATGTCACAAACACCTGATCTGCTGCATGCTTGTTCAGGGTCTGTGGCTAAAAGTATTAGCGGCAGAGGATCAGCAGGAGAGCCAGGCAACTGGTATTGCTTAACCAGCCTGGCGGTATGGACGAGCTCAGCTCGTCCATCACCGCCGGAGGCTGCCGCTCAGGCCCTGCTGGGCCGATTTGCTTCAAATAAAGAGCAGCACACGCAGCCGGCACTTTGCCAGCCGCGTGTGCTGCCCGATCGCCGCCGCTCTGCGGCAATCCGCCGTGAGCAGCGGCGATAGAGGGTCCCCCCAGCCGCCTGAGCCCAGCGTAGCCGGAACAAAAAGTTCCGGCCAGCGCTAAGGGCTGGATCGGAGGCGGCTGACGGCTGACGTCGATGACGTCACTCCGCTCGTCGCTATGGCGACGATCTAAGCAAAACAAGGAAGGCCGCTCATTGCGGCCTTCCTTGTTTATTCTGGGCGCCGGAGGCGATCGGAAGAACGCCTCCAGAGCGCCCTCTAGTGGGCTTTCATGCAGCCAACTTTCAGTTGGCTGCATGAAATTGTTTTTTTTTTGTTAAAAAAAAACCCTCCCGCAGCCTCCCTGGCGATCTTATCAGAACGCCAGGGTGGTTAAAAGGAAAAAAAAATAGGGCAGCCTCAATATCCCTTTTGCTACAGTTGCCCTTTAAGAATCCATGGCTACAAATATATAGCACATGTTAATGAAATGCAAATTGAGTTGATTCAAAATTTTATGAAAATGATACATCTTTTAAAACGTAAAGAAACAGCTTTTGCTTGATCTGTTTACAAGCTGCACATATTTCCATGCATTAACTCTTCCATGACAAAGATACAGCCACCTTATGGTATCAGGAATTGTTACTCACCAATATCTTGTTGAGGACGAGTCGCTAGATGTTCATCACATCTGGAATAACTGCATCTTCAGTGGGACTCATTTGGAAGCTTAACTAAAACAAGAGAATATTTATTTAGATAACACAAATAATAATGACATCCCCTAATATGACTCAGTCCTAACGTAATCACATCCCAGAGAGAAAACGGATTTGAGTAGATGCAGGAGGACTCTGCTAATGTATGCGGATTGAAAATGGATCAGTTGTATACCAGCTTAGCAGGATTTGATTGGTCCATTGTCAGGCTGCATCTATTTGCATCCCATTGACCATCCCAACATGTTATAATGATCTTCCTGCCCTCAAAGCGAATCAGAGGTGACAGTGATATGGAGGCTGCCATATTTACTTCCTTTTACTGCTAATCCTCTGCCTCTAATACATTTAGCCATAGACCCTGATCAATTGTTTCTGACATTAGTCAGATTGTTTCTAGTGTGATTCAAACACTACTGCAGCCAAATAGATCAGCAGGGCAGCCAGGCAACTGGTATGGTTTAAAATGAAATAAATATGGCAGCTTCCATATCTTTCTCACCTCGTATTCACTTTATATTCTTCCCTGCCTACATGCTTCTCACAGTTTACACCTCAGGTGACAAGCTGTGCTTTTGGTTATTAGGTTGCTATAGGCAAACACATATGACAGACTGAAGGTTCATTAAAGGGAACCTAAAATGAGAGGGATATGGAGGCAAACATATTTATTTCCTTTTAAACAATGCCTATTGCCTGGCTGTCTTGCTGATACTCTGCTACTAATACTTTTAGCCTTAGACCCCCAACAAACATGCAGATCAGATGTTTCTTTCTGAAGTCTGACCGGATTTCTCCCATGCTTGTTTCAGACACTATTGGTGAATAATAACAGTTGTCTGGCAACCCTGCTGATTAGTAAATAAATATGTCTGCCTCCATATGCATCTCACTCCAGGTGTCTTAACTGCTACAACCACTTCAGTGTTCAGGAGAGCACTTCCTGGTTATGCAGCTACAGAACAGGAGAGCTCACAATATCTCCACCTCCTCCATGTTTCAAGAATCTGCTTCTGAAGTATTCTCTTCCTTCTCTCTGTTGTACAATGTTCCCCTGAACTCTATATTAGGGGTTGTCAGTGAAATGCTAATGATTGTAACAGCTTCTGCATTTTGATGAGCCGTATCAAACTTGCATAAGCTCAAAATTCTCAGCATCTCATTGATCATCCCTATTCCTTTATTATCTATGTGCAGACCAGAGCATTACCTAGGGAACAAGCTAATCAGGGGACTTTTTTTTCTGTAAATTATCTGCTTGTATTTTGGAACAGGGCTAAAATCAATAATGGAAGCATATGATTAGTCGGAGCATCATTTCAGCCACATTGAACACTTTATAATGGGGATAGTAATATTTAAACTTAAAGGACCTACATAAAAAAAAATAATCTTAAAATACATGTAAACACATACAAATAAGAAGTATGTTTCTTCCAGAGTAAAATGAGACAAATTACTTTTCTCCTATGCTGCTGTCACTTACAGTAAGTAGTAAAAATCTGACATTACCGACAAATTTTGGACTAGCCCAACTTCTCATGGGGGGTTCTCAGGGTTTTCTTTATTTTTAAAAGCACTCAGTGAATGGCAGTTGCTCTGTCCAGCTGCCAAAGAATTGTACAGTGAGCAGGGAGGGTAGCCAGCATCATTGTTTAAATCTTTTTCAGGGAATATATTTATAAAGAATAAAGGCTGTGCTGAGAATCCCCCATGAAGAGATGGATGAACCCAAAACCTGTTGGTAATGTAATATTTCTACTTCTTACTGTAAGTGGCAGCAACATAGTAAAATGAGCCATAAATTACTTTTCTCCTCTGGAAGAAACTGTACTTATTTGTAGGTGTTAAGATTTTTGCGACAGTTCCTCTTTAACCCTTTCAGGACTGGCCACCTAACCCTCACGTTTAGGGGGTCAGGCAGCCAGATCCTGTTATGGCTTGCTGGGCCAGATGTCCCCCCTTTCACCAGCAGCTTTCACTTACCTTCTGATCACTGAGGGGAGATGTCAGCTGTCATATGACAGCTTAATCTCCCTTCTCAGGTGCGCACAATCGTGTTGGGGAGTGATAACGGCGGGTGACGTAGATCCTGCGCCGCATCAGCCTAGAACAGCCACGAGTGTGACATAGAATCTAATGCAGACGGTCCCCAAAAGGTTAAGGTGTCCTCAAAAAAAAAATGTTTTCTGTTTCCATACATAATCAAATTAAACAGATCTTGTTAAAAAAAATGGAGGTGAGAGTGATATGGAGGCTGCTATCTTTATTTCCTTTTAAACAATACCAGTTGCCTGGCAATCCTGCTGGTCTCTTTGGCTGCAGTAATGCCTTAATACTACCAGAAACAAGCATTAGGCTAATCTTGTCAGTTCTGACAATGTCATACCCTGAACAATCATGCAGCGAAACAGGGGTTTCTATGTCTGAATGTATTAGAGGCACAGGGTCAGCAGGATAGCCAGGCAACTGGTATTTCTTAAAAGGGAACTTCAGCCTAAACAAACATACTGTCATCAAGTTACATTAGTTATGTTAATTAGAATAGATAGGTAATATAATCTCTTACCCACCCTGTTTTAACAGAACAGGCAAATGTTTATGATTCATGGGGGCTGCCATCTTTTTGGTTGAAAGGAGGTGACAAGGAGCAGGAGACACAGTTCCAACTGTCCTGTGTCCTGATCACCCCTCCCAGCTGCATACGCTAGGCTTCAAATGTCAAATTCAAAATGTAAAAAAAAAAAAAAAAAAAAAAATGCACCAAAACAGCAGAACGAGAACAATAACATCAGAAATCCCATCATGCTTTGCACAGCATCAGGGGAAAAAAGCCCGGGCAGTTTTCTTCTGTGCAGCTAAAAATGAGGCTTGTATAAGAGAAATAAAGTTCTGATGCTGTGAAACCGTTAAAGAAACACCAGGCCTTTTCAGTGCTGCGGAGTCGATTTTTGGTACAGAGGTTCACTTTAAAGGGACCCTGAGCGGTAATTAAAAACAGAATTCAGACTTAACTGGGACTGCCTCCAGCCCACAGTAGCCCATGAGGTCCTCTGGCAACCTCTCGTTCTTTTTCCTAGGCCCGCTAGCGGCTCCGGTAAGTGGGGACTTTGGGTGAAGTCGCACGTGCACACCCCCGCGTCATCATGCTGGTTGCCGTAAGCCTCTTGTGCATGCGCAGTTCAGTCTTTAGAGACCCGAGCAAGCATGGGGGGCTTACGGCGACTAGCGTGATGACAGGGTGGAGGCGTGCACATGCGACTTCAACTGAAGTTCCCTATTACTGGAGCCCCCAGCAGGACCAGAAAAGGGAAGAAGAGGTTGCCAGAGGACCCCGCAGGCTAGAGGCAGCCTAATTCTATTTTTAATTACCGCTCAGAGTCCGTTTAAAGAGAATCTGGGATTTAAAAAAAAAAAAAAACACCTGAGGGAAGGCTCTGGGTCCTAGTGCTCTTTCTGTTCCTCTCGCGGTCCCCGCATTCCAGCGCTGGGTCCCCATTTCCAGTCTCGTCCGAGAATGCTGACGGGGAGCCAGCGGTGGAGCGCGGGTACCAGGAGAGGAATGGGAAGGCTCTGGGTCCTAAAGTACTGTATTTGTTTACAAAAAAAAAATCACTTCAGACGCTCTATAAAAGGAAATACATATAGCAGCTTCTATATCTCTCGCCTCATGTTCACTAAAGGGAGGGTTCATGGAGAAATAAAAATACTAATCCACTTACCTGTGGCAGGCAGGACATGCCTGGTCGAGTGAGCCAACGGAGAAGACCGGGAGCCTCTGGAGCAGTGTTGAGGGCACGTCCTGGAGGAAGCCCCAGGTAAGTGGGTTTGGTTTTTTTTTGGGTTTAAACTCCATGGATCTTCCCTTTAAGCAGCATGTTTTGCTTTGTGTACCTGAAGAGAGGAATACTGTGTCTGATATCTCTATTCTGTAATAAACAATGCCAGTTGTCAGACTTCTGTCCTGAAGCTCTGCTGTAATATTTTATACCATTGGCCCAGAATGAGCATGCAGCTCAGATGCTGTGACTCCACTGGCTACATGCTTGTAGCAGGGTGTCCCTCACACAACTCAAGCCAAAAGCTCAGGCATGACCACCAGGAAAGCTGCAGTGTTTAAAAAGGAAAAGAAAATATCAGCTTCTGCTTTACTCGTACTTCAGTTCCCCTTTAAAACAAATCCGCACAATATGAATGTTACTAAAGCTATATTAGTGAATCAGTGTACAAATACCTAGATAAGACAGCTTGCAGAAAACTACACTGGACCCTGCAGCAAATGGGAAGGAGTCTGCAGACCAGGGTGAGATGCTATGTGCAAGCCGAGGCCAACCTGAAGCGCAGAAACATTCTTCCTGTATGAGAATCTGGGGTGGTCAAGCTGTGGTCCTTTATACCATGTGACCTTCAGGAACCAATGAAAAGGGGCACTATTCTTAAAACAAAAAGGTATTTGCGACATGACAGCTTGTTAATTGTGCAGAACCACAATAATCCAACATGCACACAGACTCTTTCAGATAGGTTGATCCTCATCAGTGCAGTGATCTAGTCATGAAAACCCTAGTTTGTACAGGATTGTGACATTTTAGCAGTTGTATGGCAAAGTGTATTTGCTGTAGGCTAGGTTCACAGCAGAGCTCAGCGCTGCATTCTCTGTAAAGCAGGAATGCAATGGAACCTACAAGTCACACTGCATATTGGGAGACCATTGCTTCACATACAGTGATGCATACAGTCAATGAAAAGTATGTAAATCGCTGTTAATGAGTTGGGGATGCCACACACTGTTATACCACATCCACCTCAATGTGAACAATGTATAAGTTGTGTATTACACCGCACCGATATGCACCACACCACTGTGACCGTAGCCTAAAAAATGAAATGTACTCCTAAGCCAACACGCTGAAACCAGCGCAGGAGATTTGGGCTGCGCCACCATAGGCCGTAATAGGAATTACGGCTATAACAGGCACAGGGAGTAGTTTCAGCGCTGTCAGAAGACGGAGCTGAAGTTACTTTTAAAACATGAAATATTTAGGCTTTCAGCAGTTGCTGGAAGCCGAATTATTATTCCCCACCATCCATGGCAGCCTGGAGGGGGAATAGTATTTAACACCACCGGGAACTTGTGCAGCAACAGCAGGATCTGCCATATACCGGCTGAATCCTGCGCCCAAGTCTCCAGCGCCGTTATCTCTCATACGCCTCCTAAGACCCCTTTTCCACAAGAAGTTGATGGACATTGAAAAGCCTCTGAAACTCTCACAACTGCTGCAGCCTGGCAACTGCTTGCTGAGCACCGGATTTCAACTGCCTAAGGAGCCCTAACTTAAACTCATGAGAAGACCAGACCTCCTCTCCCCCCACGGCATGAGATTTCTCCCAAATAATTTCAGCTCACCTAGTCATGGTAACAATTAGGACATTCTAAAATAAGCTATTGCATTCTCATCAAAGCAATCCTGAGACTAAGTACTGCAATGCAAGTGAGATGCTAGAATTCCATATTAGAAATGAACCAATCAACTGCTAAATTTCAAGCAGCATACATCTGTATAAAATTAATACCAACTGAGAATTATTACCATCTTGCTGAACCATACTAGATCACCCCCTTTATTTAAAGAGAACCCGAGGTGTGTTTAAAGAATGTTATCTGCCTACAGAGGCTGGATCTGCCTATACAGCCCAGCCTCTGTTGGTCTCCCAAACCCCCCAATGTCCCCCTGCACTCTGCAATACCTCATAAATCACAGCCTTGCTGTGCAGGCTGTGTTTACATCTGTAGTGTCAGTCTCGGCTGCTCCCCCACCTCCTGCATAGCTCAGGTCCCTGCCCCCGTCCCCACCAATCAGCGGGGAGGGAAGGGAGGCAGGTGGGGACCGGAGTTCTGCAGGAGGCGGGGAGAGCAGCAGACTGACACTAGAGATAAACACAGCCAGCTCTGACAAGCTGTGTGCCAGCAGCGTGACTGTGATTTATGAGGGATTACAGAGTGCAGGGGGACCTTAGGGGGGTTTGGGATAGCAACAGAGGCTGGGCTGTATAGGTAGATCCAGCCTATGTATGCAGATAACATTCTTCAAACCCACCTCGGGTTCTCTTTAATAAAGACATTACAAATTTTTTGTTTACCTTTAAGTTATGCATCTTGTAACAACCAAGGGAAACAGGTCTAAGGCCTGGTGCACACCAAAAACAGCTAGCAGATCTGCAAAAAGCTAGCACATTTTGAAACGCTTGTTCTTATTTTTCTGTAGCGTTTCAGCTAGCATTTTGCGGTTTTGGGAAGCGTTTTTGGTGTAGTAGATTTCATATATTGTTACAGTAAAGCTGTTACTGAACAGCTACTGTAACAAAAACACAGGCAAAACGGCTCTGAACTGCCGTTTTTCAGAGCGGTTTGCGTTTTTCCTATACTTTACATTGGAGGCAAAAACGCCTCCGCAATCCAAAATCTGCAGCAGCCCGGGAGTATGCGTTTCTGCAAAACGCCTCCCGCTCTGGTGTGCACCAGCCCATTGAAATACATTACCCAAGCGTTTCCACATCCGCAAGCGGATCGCAAAACGTAGCCGAACCGCTTTGGTGTGCACTAGGCCAAAGTGGTTACAAGAGATATTCAATGAGATGCAAATAATTTAGAAGTTGATGCAGCATGGTGTAGATGTTGTATGCAAATGTATGCAGTTTGAAAATGAAACCACTCAAATCCTGCTGAGGTAAGTTTTGTTTGTTCCAATTCCAAGCTGCATACATTTGCATATAAAATAAAATAATGCATAATTTTGCTTCAACTCAAAATTATTTGCATCTCATTGACCATCCCTAGTAGTTACTTAGTTGTCCTCTCTAAATATAAAGGACAATGTCATATGTTTCAATCATTTACTGTAAAGGATACCCGAGGTGACATGTGAAATGATGAGATCGACATGTACAGTGCCTAGCACAAAAATAACTATGCTGTATTTCTTTTTTTCTTTCTCTGCCTGAAAGAGCATCAGGTATGTAAGCGGCAGTTCCTGTCTGAGTCAGACTACAGTATAACCCTCACTGATAACAAATTACAACTATAAAACACTTTCCTAGCAGAAAATGGCTTCTGAGAGCAGGAAAGAGATAAAAGGGACCAATAGTTCAAAGATTTTAGCTCTGGCATACTTCAATGAATGTGCCATTGAGCAAAAACTTAAAAATAGATTAAAATATAAAATAAAACTTTGGAATATCTTAAAAAGTCGTTTTTAGGAGAAGGATAGATACAATTGTTTATTTCATTAGCTTAAATTTGCTTTAAAAAATGTGGACATTGAATCATTCTAAATTGATACAGCAGTCTCATGGTATCTAAAATAGTTACCAATATCTTGCTGAAAATTAGAGTCCAGAAATCTAGAGTAGCTGCATCTTCAGTAGGACTGTGTGGAAGCTAAAAGGAAATAAAAGAAACATTTATTTAGAGAAGTAGCACAGATAAAGATTACAACAAATCCTGTGAACTATTTAAAATGTAATAGCATATACAGTGGCTTGCAAAAGTATTCGGCTCCCTTGAAGTTTTCCACATTTTGTCACATTACTGCCACAAAAATGAAACAATTTTATTGGAATTCCACGTGAAAGACCAACACAAAGTGGTGTACATGTGAGAAGTGGAACGCAAATCAAACATGATTCCAAACATTTTTTACAAATCAATAACTGCAAAGTGGTTTGTGCATAATTATTCAGCCCCCTTTGATCTGAGTGCAGTCAGTTGCCTATAGACATTGCCTGATGAGTGCTAATGACTAAATAGAGTGCACCTGTGTGTAATCTAATGTCAGTACAAATACAGCTGCTCTGTGAGGGCCTCAGAGGTTGTCTAAGAGAATATTGGGAGCAACAACACCGTGAAGTCCAAAGAACACACCAGACAGGTCAGGGATAAAGTTATTGAGAAATTTAAAGCAGGCTTAGGCTACAAAAAGATATCCAAAGCCTTGAACATCCCACGGAGCACTGTTCAAGCGATCATTCAGAAATGGAAGGAGTATAGCACAACTGTAAACCTACCAAGACAAGGCCGTCAACTCACAGGCCGAACAAGGAGAGCGCTGATCAGAAATGCAGTGAAGAGGCCCATGGTGACTCTGGAAGAGCTGCAGCGATCTACAGCTCAGGTGGGAGACTCTGTCCATGGGACAACTATTAGTCATGCACTGTACAAAGTTGGCCTTTATCTAAGAGTGGCAAGAAGAAAGGCATTGTTAACAGAAAGCATAAGAAGTCACGTTTGCAGTTTGCCACAAGCCATGTGGGGAACACAGCAACCATGTGGAAGAAGGTGCTCTGGTCAGATGAGACCAAAATGGAACTTTTTGACCAAAATGCAAAACGCTATGTGTGGCGGAAAACTAACACGGCACATCACTCTGAACACACCATCCCCACTGTCAAATATGGTGGTGGCAGCATCATGCTCTGGGGGTGCATCTCTTCAGCATGGACAGAGAAGCTGGTCAGAGTTGGTGGGAAGATGGATGGAGCCAAATACAGGGCAATGTTGGAAGAAAACCTCTTGGAGTCTGCAAAAGACTTGAGACTGGGGCGGAAGTTCACCTTCCAGCAGGACAATGACCCTAAACATAAAGCCAGGGCAACAATGGAATGGTTTAAAACAAAACATATCCATGTGTTCGAATCGCCCAGTCAAAATCCAGATCTAAATCCAATCGAGAATCTGTGGCAAGATCTGAAAACTGCTGTTCACAAATGCTGTCCATCTAATCTGACTGAGCTGGAGCTGTTTTGCAAAGAAGAATGGGCAAGGATTTCAGTCTCTAGATGTGCAAAGCTGGTAGAGACATACCCTAAAAGACTGGCAGCTGTAATTGCAGCAAAAGGTGGTTCTACAAAGTATTGACTCAGGGGGCTGAATAATTACGCACACCCCACTTTGCAGGTATTGCTTTGTAAAAAATGTTTGGAATGATGTATGATTTTCGATCCACTTCTCATGTGTACACCACTTTGTATTGGTCTTTCACATGGAATTTCAATCAAATTGATGCATGTTTGTGACAGTAATGTGACAAAATGTTGAAAACTTCAAGGGGGCCAAATACTTTTGCAACTCACTGTATGAATATCTACTTAAACACTTGCGTACCAGCAGTCTCTGGCTCCTTAACTACTCTAAGACCGCTTCACGTCAATAGGCGCGGCGGCAGCCCCAGGACCGCCTAACGCCAATTGGAGTCAGGTCCTGGAGCCGGCTACTGAAGGAGATCGTGTGCAGGGTGCGCGCACGCATCTCCTTCTCGGGGGGCGGAGCTCCGCCCCCTCTTCAGTCTCTGAGCGGCTATTGCCTCTCGGGAGACTGTTAGACGGCGTGATCGCCGTCTATTTACATGTACAGCGCTGTGATCAACAGCAGCGCTGTCACACGGCTGTCCCCTGGGGGACAAGAGAGCGATCGGCTCTCATAGGGTGAAGCCTATGAGAGCTGATAGCTATGTAGCTATGATTCGCTGGCTGGGCGCAGGGAGGGTTTTAAATAAATAAATGAATAAAAAAGATAGTAAAAAATATAAAAAAAAAACACAAATATTTATAAAAAAAATAAATAAACACGGGGGGCACAACTCAGACCCCTACCAACAGAGAGCTCTGTTAGTGGGGAGAAAAGGGAGGTGGGGGGGGGAAAATCACTCGTGTGCTGTGTTGTGCGGCCCTGCAGCTGCAGTGGCCAATTATGAAAATAACAGCCTGGTCTTTAGGGGGGGGGGGGGTTACCACTGTGGTCCTCAAGCGGTTAAGGACCAGAGACTGCTGGTACCAAAAAAATGGCTTTTATGAATGTATCGCTGCAGGCCCTTTACTCTGCTGTCACTATGACGGCAGAGCTCTGTGAGCCGGTCAGGAGCCAATCTCATTGGTTCACATTGATCACAGAGTCAGGAGCCAATGAAATCAGCTCCTGACCGACTCACAGAGCTCTGCCATCACAGTGACAGCAGAGTAGCGGGCCTGCAGTGCAATCAGCGGTAGTAGTGGGTCCATGTGAGTGCGGTAATTGAAATCTACGTTCTCACAGGAATAAGCATCCACAAACAGGGAGTAGATTTCTATTACCGCTGTCCGGAAGCTGGAGAGTCAATAAGATGTTAATACTGTAGTTTTTAGATTTGAAGCAGGGATTAGTACATTTTGAATTCAAATTTATGCAGCTTGAAAATGGACCAATCAAATCCTGCCAGGGTGAATTTTGATTGGTCCATTTTCAAGCTGCATACATTTGGATACAACATTTGCATAACACTGCATGAACTTTGCATCTCATTGACCATCCCTACTCCTCTCCATCTATTGAGTGGTTTATTAGAATAAAAAAAAATCTACATTCATAGTCCACATTTTTAGGTAAGGAATTCTGTGGCTTCTATTAGGTTTACATTCCTAGAGTGACCAAGGGCCCTATAACTGTCTCAGACAGACTATATACTGCACTTAAAAAGCGGTACTGTGGTATACTTGTCAAAATGGTGCTTTAAGTCCTACCAACAGTGCAACTAAACAGGAAGCAAAAGGACATGGGTGAGGCTAATAAATTCTCCTGTGCATATTTGAAGTTGTTTTCAGAAACACACTCTTGGTTGGCTTTTGTAGCATGGGACATAACTTCTCAAATCAGTCATCAGGGGTCCTAAATCGGTATGTATGAAGAGATCCTGAAAAAATGACCTGTGAGTTGTCACTGAGGACTGGTTTGTCATGACGCAGATACCAAAAAAACTGCCCTCACATCCCAGCAACAGCGAATCCTGCAGGTAATTCCACATACACACAGGTAAGGTAATTCATCTCAGCAATGTGATTTCACAGCCAGATGGGGTTTGAGGTTATCATAGAGGTGTGGGTATGATAAATACAATAGGGATTGTAATTGGTCAATCAGGATCAGAGCAGGGACAAGGTCCTCCAGCACCCAAGGCTGAGACACCAAAGTGCGCCCCTCCATCCCTCCCACCCAGGCTGTCACACACTGATTGCTATTAGACTAAAAGGGCCACAGGGCCCACAACCTCCCTAACACCTTAATATCTAGTTATCTGGCATGTAGTCACTGCTATGAATCCACTTTTCTTATTTCTTTCTGCTTCATACACTATTAGGAATGACAGCTGAATGAATTGTGTGCCCCCTCCTACACTGTGCCCTAAGGCTGGAGCCTCTCCAGCCTATGCCTCGGCCCGGCCCTGATCAGGATGGCTGCAATGTTGCATCTATGTACATTTGGCAGAGTACCTGATTTTTCCAGTAGGTGGCAGTGCAGAGAATATTGTAGAATTCAGGAATTGCAGTTCTCTTTATTCACTAACAAGGGATTTCCAGTTTTCCTAAGAAGAAAAAATGCAAAGAAATATGTCACATGGTTTCTGCTAATACACAGAAGGCAAAATGTTAAAGCCCCATTCATTAGTGAAAAATATTACCATAGTCTCTAGGAAACATTACTCTGGGACCCAAGTAAAAGGCATCTTCCTTCCACACGCTTTTAAAGAGACTCTGGTATGTTTTTTATTGTACAAATTGGACAGTACAATCGAGTCACTGATCTCCTGGATCCCTCTTTGCCATTTCCGCCGCTCCCTGACGCAATCCTGGCTTTTAATCGCCAGTTTTAGGCAGTGTTTACAAACAAAAAACATGGCTGCTAACCAGGAAGTGATGTAATTTTCTGCACTTTAGTCAGGTATTCTCACAGTTTCTCAGCATGGGCAGCTCCCTCCCCCCTCAGACAAGCTTAAATTGAGAGCAGAGATCCTGTCTGTGACTAATAAACAAAGCTCGCACACAGAGCCTGGAGGGGGCGTGCATAACTTCTCCCTAAAACAGCAGACCCTAAAACTGGGTCGACAAAGCTTGACAAAGAAAAGAAGATTAGATATATTACAGAGACAATGCAACTAGAAAAGGCTGCAGTAATCCAGACCACATTAGAACAGGTATAGGAACTTATAGGATAGAAGAAATAAGGCTGAAAATTGTTAGTCTCTTTAAGGAACTACTAATCCCAGAATGCTGTTGGGCACATTTCGAATAGAAATGGTTAATGAAATGCAAAGGAGTCTGATAGGATTATGCAATTTATGGAGCTTGGTGGGATTCCATTGGTCCATTTTCAAGCTGCATACATTGGCATAATTGTGCCAATGTATGAGGAGTAAAAGAGCTTGGAAGCGGGACCCCTTACAATGATAATGGGGATAAATTATCAAGACAGGCAAAGAAAAATGGAGGAAGAAAGTTGCCAAGAGCAACCAAATATGTTTCTGGTGTTCCATGAAACGATAATACTGATTGGCGGCAGTGGTGTCTTTCGAAGCAGGTGGTTAACTCAGCCCCTGTGTAACAAGCGTATCCATCATTAGGAAGCACTTTGTCATGTCTACATAGCATTTATAGAATACAGTAAGTCCATATCCGCTGAGGTCGCCCTCTGCAGGCTGGAGGTGAACTCACACCCTGTAATTTGCACATCTGTGAAGGCAGCCAGGACAGCACTGCGGTGATGTGGTGAAACCTTCAGCAATATTTCACACATTAAAGGGAGAAATAGTGTGTAGAATATGACAATATTCCTGGCTGGCAGCTCCAGTAAATGATAGTGGTTAGTGGAAAGTATCGAGCCAATTGTGGGGGCTGCATCCGCTTTTGTATGACTTTGATCCAGCCAGGCTCACGCGGATTCTTTCATCCCACTTCAAAGACTTACTTTGTGGCTGACCTTTCCACACTGTTTCAAGGAGACTTTCTTCAGAGCTGCAGCACTTCCATCTTCAGGCTCTCTCTCCACTCAGTTTTCCCATGTGCTGTGTGACGCGTCTACTCTATACACAAATGCAGCAGCTATATATCACCAGGCTAATCAGAGGAGTAACATCATTCAGTGCTAGGCTCAAACGCAAAACGAACAAAACGAATGCTAATGGAAAGGTTCAATACAGTATATAGGTAGATAAATAGATGGCTTAGGGGACTAGAAACTCTTGGTGTACTTATACTTGGGTACCTAATACAATTTAAAGGGGGGCCCTGCTCAAAAAATGTACTTTCATAATACATTTTATGGTCACACCAGTATGTTATGTTATGTACCAGTATGTTATGTACCAGTATGTTAAACAGTTATGTGATAGAAGATGTATGAAGAAAACAACAGACACTACATTTGTTATTGCAGGAACTTAATAAAGCACCATGGATGGCAGAGACCAGGGGCGTAGCAATAGGGGTTGCAGAGGTAGCCACCGCATCGGGGCCCTTGGGCCAGCGGGGCCCCGAAGGGCCCTCCCTCAACTACAGTATTAGCTCTCTATTGGTCCGGTGTTCATAATGATCACTTCTATAGATACTTTAAATAGTGGTAATCATTAAACTGCTCCCCATCGCCTTCTTGCACCTCAGACACCATAGTTGCCATGGGCAGGTTTTGGTGCACCGTATCAATTGCTATGTATAGAGTGCTTGGGGGGCCCCATTGTAAAACTTGCATCAGGGCCCACAACTCGTTAGCTACGCCTCTGGCAGAGACCAGGGATTCACAGGACAAGCGTGCTCAAACCCGAGAAGACAACATTTTCATCCAGTGCTTAAAGAGACACTGAAGCGAAAAAAATATATGATATAATGAATTGGTTGTGTACTATGAATAATTACTAGAAGATTAGCAGCAAAGAAAATATTCTCATATTTTTATTTTCAGGTATATAGTGTTTTTTCTAACATTGCATCATTCTATATGTGCAGATTACACAACACTCAGCATTCAAAATTGTTCTTTCAGAGCAATCTGTGAACTAATGACCTCTCCTCTGCAGAGAAAAATAAATTTGTTCACTAACAGTTGAGATAATAAAAGTCAGAAGACAGCCCTCTCCACGACTTTGAACTTGTAGAGCTTAATGGCTTTTTTGCATAGAGATAACAACTGGAGTTTCTTAACTCTTCCTGTACTGGAAACAAGACTGATGCATCTGATCTTAATGCTTTATTTCTTAGCTGTACTACACATACAAATCATATCATAATTTTTTTTCGCTTCAGTGTCTCTTTAATAGAAGTAAATGGGTTGGCATCCGCACGCCTTGTGTAAAAACAGGTTTAATGATTCAGGCTGTACATAATAAACATTCTTGGTTTCAATAAAATAGTTCCTACCCGATCCTGGTAGATCAGTGGGGTGACGTGGGAGCGATGGAGGCCTGACGCACGTTTCACTCAAATGAGCGTCCTCTGAGGCTCTGCACTGAGCCTTAGAAGACGCTCATTTGAGCGAAACTATTTTATTGAAACCAAGCATGTTTGTTATGTACAGCCTGAATCATTAAAGCTGCTTTTACACAAGGAGTGTGAGTGCCAACCTATTTACTTCTATTAAGCACTGGATTAAACTGTTATGTTATTATACTGATGAAAACAAGACACTAGGGTGTGCTATGGGTGAACAAACTAGATATACACAAAGGGGGTATGAGGCACCCAGGATTGTATAAAACGGAGATGAAAACAAAAGAGAAAAAGGGGGAGGTGGCTTACCTCAATGACAAATTCATATACATAAATATACTAAATTTATAATAAGCACATGCAATGCATTTCATGGGTCTCTGCCCACCTCCTCAGGCCGAATAAAGTGCCAAAGGGTTTCAAAAGCCAGATGCAGAGCGCCTCCCCCTTTTTCTCTTTTTATTTGTTTTTAACTGTTTTATACACTACTGGGCACCTCTTACCCCCTTGGAGTTTGTTTCCCTCCTTGTGAGGGCCAAGTCTGGTCACCATAAGGCTGATGTCACGTCGGGACCTTACAGCTGTTTTTCAAGAGTGTGACCATCACCACCCTCTCTGAGTACCCGAGTGGAGTCAGGTTTTTGCATCTCTACCAGCTTAAAGTGGTTGTTTGCTCGCGGTGCAACCTCCCTTTGTGCGTATTCATTCGCCTAATTTTCATTTTTATACACTTTGTGATGTACTGCACCATTTGGGCTCCTATTTTCTTCTTAGGGTTCATTGCTCACCCTTTCACAGATGTGCAAATTACAGGGTGTGAGTTCACCTTCGGCCTGCAGAGGGCGACCTCAGCGGATATGGACTTACAGTCATGTCTACAAAGCATTTATAGACTAGATATGTTTGGGGAAAAAAAGGTTACCCATATAAACAGCACCACTGCAATATCCAAAAATATCACAGGTTTATTAACCCATTAATTATTCATCTTAGAGATCATCATGATTGAGGAATAAAAATAATTAATAACAAAAACATCTCCAATGATTCAGATACATGATAAGTAGATAACATTCAAGTATCCACAATATATTGCACCTGGTACCTCAAATGAGTGACTCAGCGATACGCTCAGATCTGAACGGCTCATGTGTCTGAACCCGGGTTCAGAATAATGCGCATATGCAGTACAATCAAGAGTGCGAACAAAAGTGATAACATATCAAACACTGCAAAGACAATAATAAATAAATGAAGTGTATATTCAAATCAATACAAAACCAAACCAGTGCAGAAGGAAGCAGCATACTCAAGAAAAGTGCTAGTGCTGTATGCATATAAGCTCAATCACAAGAAAATGTATGCGTGCTCTACACCAAGCTTAACCCTTTCAAGTCTAGCTGTGCAAATCTGGCTAAAATGGCTTACCATGAGACATGCTCACGCAGAAATGCATTTGCTTTCGCATGCCAAACTTTGCAGGGTCAAAAACCAATACCGCGAAGCGGTTGCCCTGCGGGAATTAGTTCATGCTATACAGCACTATCAAGGAGCGCCTCGGGGAGGCTTCCCATTGCCCCCATACAACCGGGGGGGCTGCGGGGCCCCAGGCTCTCTCACTGCCTAGGGACCACAGCAACACCCCGGAGGTGGAGGCTGGGTAGCGCAGACGACCCCCCCAAGCGTGGCCAGCGCCGGGGGGGCCATCCGCACCCATCTCCCAAAAATTTAAAAACAGGCACTTACCTGAACGTCCATTGCGTTCTGCTGCTGTGCATCGACTCGGGGCACTGCATGGGAAAGGAGTGACGCATGGGTCACCCCGAGCTGTGGGGCTCAGGGCTGGCTCACACACATCACTCCAGAGGGGGGGGGGGGGGGGGGGGAGGACAGGCACAGACAGCCCACTCATAGAGCAAACCATCCACCACCTGCCTCCAAAGGACAGAATGCAAATAAGCTCAATCACAAGAAAATGTATGCGTGCTCTACACCAAGCTTAACCCTTTCAAGTCTAGCTGTGCAAATCTGGCTAAAATGGCTTACCATGAGACATGCTCACGCAGAAATGCATCTGCTTTCGCATGCCAAACTTTGCAGGGTCAAAAACCAATACTGCGAAGCGGTTGCCCTGCGGGAATTAGTTCATGCTATACAGCACTATCCAGGAGCGCCTCGGGGAGGCTTCCCATTGCCCCCGTAAGTGGCTTGTTTTAGGAGGTGAGAGCCCTGGAGCAGGCTATTTACGCCTGTCCGCCCCTTATGTGTCGCGCCCAGGTTATGCGCATATAGCAGAACGCAATGGACGTTGAGGTAAGTGCCTGTTTTTAATCTTGGGAGGTGTGTGCGGGCGGCTCTTCCCGGCGCTGGCCACGCTGGGGAGATCGCCTGCACCCCCCAGCCTCCACCTCCGGGGTGCCGCTGTGTGGGTTCCAGGCGGTGAGAGTGCCTGGGACCCCCGCGGCCCCCCGGTTGTATGGGGGCAATGGGAAGCCTCCTCGTGGCGCCCCTGGATAGTGCTGTATAGCATGAACTAATTCCCGCAGGGCGATTGTTTTGCGGTTTTTGGTTTTTGACCCTGCATAATTAGGCATGCGAAAGCAAATGCTTATTTGCATGAGCAATGTCTCGTGATTAGCCAATAGGCCAAATTTGCAAAGCCAGATTTGTCAGGTTCACTTGGTTGATGCACACATGTTCTTTCTCTGTTGTAATTAGCTGTATGCATATAGTGGTAACGAAGATGCTGGTAAGTTGCACAGTAATAGTAATGTATATTTCACCCACAGTATTGTGGAGGAGACCAGGCCTATGTATCATAGGAGGGGTAGGTATCCCTGAGTGTCAGGGTTCTGTGGGTATTACCCCGCTTTCTCAAGACCGAGACCAATATAGGCGAGTATTACCAAGTTACAAGTGGCTTTGCACCGCCCCCTTTCACAAAAAATCATAGGAAATTCTTTATTTACAAATAGAGAAGGGTAGATGACCTCTTGTGCTAGGGGGCAGGGCTACAGGCAAGGCTACAGGCAGGGCTGGCACTTCCATAGAGGCAAAGAGTGCAATTGCCCAGGGCCCCCAAGGTGTGTGCCCCCTTGGGCGCAGGATACAGCCGGTATATGGCTGGTCCTGCTGCTGCACAAGTCCCGGCTGTGTTAAATACTATTCCCCCCCCCCCCAGGCCGCCATCTTCTGACGGCGCCAAAGTTACTCCCTGTGCCTGCTATAGCCGTAATTACTATTACGGCCTATGGTGGCGCCGGCTGCGCCCAAGTCTCCAGAGCTGGATTCACTTGGGAGACCTGGCAAGTAGTTAACTTTATCTATTTAGTAAACTTTATTTAAACAGGAAAATCACACACACAGTCGCTGAAAAGTGATTAAAAAGCGTTTATGCAGCATTCCTATCCCCTGCATTGATGCACAATCCCTCCAAAAATGCTGCATGCAGTCCAATTGCTATTTGTTCCCATTGCAACAGCGGATATGGGTTCTCCTCCATTTACTTTCATCAGTGTATCGCTTTTTGGGATCGCCAGTGATCAGCAGCTATCCGAAAGTGCAGCCAAAAACATGCTAGTGGACCACAGGCTGAAGTCAGATTGATAGTACTATGGACCAGTAACCACCAGCTACCACACTGCACATAAACCTTCACACAATATAGTTGGTCTAAAAGCGTAAAACCATAAAATGTTATTGCATTTTGTCTCAGTCACTACTTAGCTATGGAAACGTGCCTGCAGCTACTTTAAGCTGTGCGCTCCCCAATTAACATGGTCAGGTCGTTCGCAAAAACAGTTACCTGGACATGTGAGGTAGCAAGATGCACGCGCACGCACGCACGCACGCACGCACGCACGCACACACACACACACACACACACACACACACACACACACACACACCTCAATCCTGCAATATATGCAATAAAGACTCTGTTAACTAAAGAGCTTAGCTCACACACGACAAATCCTCTTGGAGGGACAGTGCCTTTTTGGGAGCCCTGTCCCTCTTTCAGGACTTTGTCCCTCTTTCTATGTAAATATATATATTTCTCTACTAAAAATGTGTTTGATGGACACTAAACTTTATTTCCATCCTTTAAATTGATATATTACTACCGTATATTCTGGCGTATAAGACGACTGGGTGTATAAGACGACCCCCCAACTTTTTCAGCTAAAATATAGAGAGTTTGTGATATACTCACCGTATAAGACTACCCCTCTTCCAACGTACACCAAATTTTGAAAAAAAAAAATCATATACTGGTGCTGTACTGTTCGTGGTACCCAGTATATAACAGTATATAGTCAATTGACTGGTTGGATTGGTCAGCTCTCGCTCTCCCTAAGTGGATTGGTCAGCTCTCCTTGTCTACCTGTTTATCAGAGCAGTATGGAAGAATAGATCGCAATGTGACCATAAAACACGCCTCTTTCACCCTTCTGGCCCACCCTTGTATCCTATTTACCTCCCTCTCTGCCTCTCAGATCTCGCACATATGCGCCTGCCCCGCTTCACTACAGTCCTCAGCAGCAAGATCTGAGAGACGGTAACAGGATAGGGGGTATCACCCAGCATCAATGATACCTGGCGTATAAGACGACCCCCAACTTTTCAGAAGATTTTCAAGGGTTACAAAGTAGTCTTATACGCAGGACTATACAGTAATTTTAAAATGTTAATATGAAGGAAAATTTTTAGTTGATCAGCAAACACACTTTTGGCTCAGCCAGCAGAATCCACAGGGATCCAATAAGTTGTGTTCCAGCACTCATCCTCAAATCCTAATCATAATATGTTGGATGTTTGTGGAGTTTGGATACGCTGCGATATATGACGAGGATTTGAAAAAGCGCTATTGCTGGTCTGCATTGGTCAGCCATATCATCTGGTGAGAGGATAGATATATATAGATAGATAGATAGATATCGCTGGGTGAACAGTGTTTGCTGGGAGCACTGGTGTTGTGGAGGCTTGCTGTGTAAACATTAAAGGGAACCAGAGGCCCAGAAAGATTTTATACATACCTGGGGCTTCCTCCAGCCCCATACGCACCGATCGCTCCCACGCCGCCCTCCTCCGCTTCCTGTATCCGGCGGTACCGGGTCCCGTAGTTTTGGCCAGTCGGCGGCAGCACGTGGACAATTGTCTGCATCACAGGGGCTCCCAGCATACCCTTACGCGTGCGGGTGCCTACTGTGCAGCCGCACGCGTAAGGGTATGGAGGGAGCCCCTGCTCATGCAGACATTTGGACGCGTCTGCCGGAAGTGACGGGACCCGGTACCGGCGATCCAGGAAGTGGAGGATGGCGGCGTGGGAGTGATGCAGGCTTATGGGGCTGGAAGAAGCCCCAGGTATGTATAAAATCTTTTTTTCTTTTTAGGATTCCGGCGTCTCTGGTTCCCTTTAAGCAGTATTACACCATTGTGGCTTCTCTCCATATGAGTGCTGGAGGACAACTTATTGGATCCCTGTGGATTCTGCTGGCTTGGCCAAAGGTGTGTTTGCTGATCAACTAAGGTTGGCCACGTTTTTTGGTGAGCACATTCTATTTTATTGGCCGTGTGAATTTAAATTGGAGGACCACTTTGTAGAGTGTTATGTGGGGCTCTCTGGCATATGGAATATGACGGATTTGTCATCTTTGCATTTGAGTTATTTTATCTAAATTTGACTGTGGAGCGCTGTACCACTCCATTATTTGTTTCTCCAAATTTTGTATGCAAATTTATGCAACTATAAAATTGACAACTAAAATATAGAATAACTTGGCGCTCCTCACTATACTCCTAACTTTTCTTTCCTCACTTATCCTGGTTCGCTTCCTGCATACAGGTGTGTGTAACACCAACAGAGAAATTATTTATATAACACAAATAGCAGAGCGATCAACAGTTCTCATAAATTTCAACTTTCATTAAAATGTCCTTTTCAAAGTAAGCCTAATGCTTTTATACATAATTGTCCATCCACATTTCATGAAGATATATTCAACCTTGGAGAACTTCCTGCAGCAAGGTATCCTTAACCACTTTAACCATATACGCTCACCAAATCAAGTGGCCAATCCTCTCAGATTAGCAATTTAGCGTTTTTGGCCTTGCCAGCACAATTTCCCCCGATGACTCCACCGGTCCCTTCAGATAACCAGCTTTCAGCTCAGGGTGAGACAAAAAAACAAAAGTACAATAGTGTGATACCGTCTATAAATGGGTTTCAAGTGTTGCCACCAGTGCACCCCTTTTCCACAACAGTGCTGCCCTGTGTGCCTCCACCAAAACAGATACACAGAGCGCTCACCAGATGCACTGGCCGACCCACAACAGACCAGCAAGGGAGCGTGTTGGTATGGATTAGCCTCCAATCTTTGGTATATAATATCTCCTAGGGCTCAAACAAAGTCGACCATAGCGTAATTCCGTTAAATTTTAATAAACTTTAAAAAGTAGTGCACTTACAATCTTCCAGTAAAACATGCGCATATAAAATCACAGTACAGGATCCTCCAGCGTCTCCTCAGCTCTCCAAGCTCCGCCCTACTAGTTTCGTCGATTGACTCATCAGGGGCTTGGCCAATCAGAGCTGAGGGACGCTTTAAGTAGTTTACACCCATGTCACAGAACCAGCTGCCTCAGCTGGATTCACTCGCTGCTAATGCTGCTATCATACCAAGCAGCCAATAGGATGGGCTATATGTGTTGAACTACATTGCCCACAAGCCTTAGCGACAGTTTTCGCATAAAATTAGTGTAAAAAATACTCACTCATCTATGTCTCTAAAGGTGCGGAATATGTCCTCCCGTCCGGGTGAGCGGTGATATTCCCCGCTCTGCTGTATATTACAGGCCTGTCGCACTTGCTCCTTCCTACTGTCTCCAAACTTCAAGCCCCAGAGTCCCCTTATGTGCGCCGATAGCCAATAGCATTCTAAGAACTACAGGACCCACAGTCCTCCTTGTTCCAGCGGCGGCCATTTTTAATTCCCAAAAACGGACTACAGGGGAGAAAAGAACTACAAAACCCATAAACCTCCTCGCTAGAGCGGCGGCCATTTTTCCCACAAAACGGACTACAAGGACAGTAAAGCCCTCTACGTTATAGTGAACGGCTAATTAAGGTGGCAAAAACGCCAACCTGGCAAGGGAATAATAGAGCATTGTGATACTGAGTATATATGAATAGCTTCAATAAACACTACTGCCTATTATTAAAGGGATCCCTAATTACAAGGACAGAGACAAACTAAAAAAATGATGATGTATTAAAATACAAAAATGAAAATAAAAATAAAAATAAAAATAAAAATGAAAATAAAAATGTCTTTGAAGGTCTAACTCTTATGAAGACCAGTGGATTGGCAATACCATCAACCGATGAGCTGCCCACACATCCTAGACCCTAACTCGCCACCCTACCCCCTAAAATTTGGGTTACCTAGTAACCTCAGTGTACCCTGTGGTGTGAACCTTATGTACTACCCCATCTCTGGCCATATGGCCTCAATGTAACCCTGCAATGTGCACCTCATATGCCACAGGTTCCCACCAACCGGACCGGTGGTGTAAACCATATCTCCTGTATAGCATAAAGGCAGCTCATGAATCCAACCTCAACAGTATACCCTCCCCTGCTTTTAAACAACTTAACCAGTCAAAGCACCATTCCCCCCTCCCACATCTCCCAATGACACCCTAATCATCCGCGATGAAACAATTTATATCAAGTTCCACATTTAATCCACCAGGGGTGAGTGTCTTTAACTCATAAATCCATCTCGTCTCCATTTTGGAAATTTCCCTAATTTTATGACAACCCCTCCACCTAGCCGTTAGTTTTTGTAACCCACAGAAATTGAGAAATGCCGGATTTTTATTGTGCTTCTCTAAAAAATGTTTAGAGACGCTGTGCCCCCCAAAACCCCTCGCTATATTATTGACGTGCTCCCCAATCCTCCTTTTGAGGGTCCTTTTCGTGCGGCCCACATATTGCAGGCCGCACGGGCACCAGAGGAGGTAGACCACATATTTACTATTACAATGGATAAATTCCTTAATTTTGTGACTTCTCCCTGTGCGCAAAGAACTAACTTCCTGTTTTCTAATCCCCTGTGCTCTTTCACAACCAACACATTGATGACACGGGTAAAAACCCACATTCCCCCAAGCATCAGTTCTATCCCTAATTTTAGGGCCATCCACATATGTTTTAACCAATTTCTGCTGTAAGTTACTTGCTCGCCTATAAATGAACTTAGGTTGTTCTGGTAGAGCCCTACCCAGAACAGGGTCATTCCTCAAAAGACTCCAATGTCTCTTGAAAATCCTTTCAACCTGCTTGTACTGTGAGTTGTAATCCATCAAAACCGCATACTCAAAGGCATTGGACCCATTTTGTCCTTCTCTTTTGTTCTCTAAATAATGTTCTCTCTGTGTATTCAAAACTTCATTGGAGATTTTTTCAAGGTAATCCCCTATTGTACCCCTTTTCCACAAAACGCTCAATGAGCATTTCAGCCTGCATGATATAATCTATTTCAGTACTACAGTTCCTACGTATCCTACTCAGTTGGCCTTTAGGGATGTTACGCATCCAATTAGGATGGTGGCAGCTTTGTGTCGGGATATAGGAGTTCCGATCAGTTTGTTTAAAAAAAGTTTTCGTTCCCACTCTTCCCTCCTTGTTCATAACCACCACATCCAAGAATTCTATTTGTTCTTGACTACATTTCATGGTTAATTCAATACCCCACTCATTGTTATTGGCCCACTGTATATATCTCTCTAGCTCCACTATATCACCACTCCAGACCCAAAACAGGTCATCAATGAACCGTTTCCAATTTGATACTCGATTACTCTCCTGTGCCCTTAAAATCCTTCTCTCCCACTGATCCATAAAAATATTTGCTACACTGGGAGCAAACTTTGCCCCCATGGCACATCCAACAGCTTGCACATAAAATGTGCCGCCATACCAAAAATAATTATGTGATAAACAAAATTCTAATAATTGTAAAATGAACCCAATTTGGTCCTCACCTACCTGCCCGAAATCCGTTAAAGCTTCCCTTACAGTTTCCAATGCCCTTTCATGCGGAATGATGGTGTACAACGCAGTCACGTCTGCCGTGACCAGCACATCACCATCCTTTATTTCCATACCATTGATTATTCTCAAGAAATCTTTAGTATCCTTCAATAAATATGGTAAGGTTCCCACCACTGGCTGTAAAAAGATGTCGATATACTCACCAATCCTCTGGTTCAGTGACCCTATCCCACTGACTATTGGTCGTCCAGGCGGGTGGGTTTGGCTTTTGTGAATTTTAGGGTTAATATACATAACCGGGATGCGTGGAGCATCCACCATGAGATATTTAAACTCTGCGTCCTTTAAAATTCCTTTTTCCAACCCACTCCTGAGAATTGTCCTCAGTTTTTCCATATACTCACTAGTTGGGTCCCCCTTAAGCTTTTTATAGGTGCTGCTGTCACTGAGGATTTTTGTCATCTCTTGTGTGTATTGGTCATGATGCATAACAACCACCCCTCCCCCCTTATCAGCTGGCCTTACCAGAATCTCCTTTTTCTCACTAAGATCACGTATGAGCTGTGCTTCAGTTTTATTATTCATCATATTCAACAGTTCAACTTCTTTAAGTACCATATTCTTAAAACTTACTAATGTGCTTTCCTTTGACATATCTGGTGGATTAAACGTGGAACGATTTTTCAATTTAGTATGTACAAATTGTGAATCAATACCTCCCCTGTTGCTTCTACTTGTAGGTCCTTCTTTGGCTAAAAAATATTTTTTTATATTCATCTTACGGATAAACTTATGAGTATCCACATACACATTGAATTTGTTTGCTCCTTGCTGGGGTGCATACTTCAAACCTCTGTCAAGCATATTAAGTTCACCTCTGGTCAATGGTATACCACTAATGTTGAAAATACCTTTTCCATTCATTTCCTTCTTTTTAGATCTCCCCCCTCTTCTTCCCCGTCTATATCTCTTTTGCGTATATTCCTTATTTGGTAATCCATTTCCTCCCATCTGTCCTCCTCCCCCCTTCTTTTCCCTAAAAAATGATGGTGGGTGACCTCATCCACCTCCCGCTTCAAGGGTTCATACCTGTTGAAGGTGGGCAGTAATTCCCTTTGTTCTTTTTCTTCCCAGCTCCCCTTTGCTGGTGGTCTCCTGTGTGGGCTTGAGTGGTAACCCCGGTAGGGTTCATTCATGTATTCCCCATTATAGCTTCCCATCTGCACTCCCCTGTTACTTCTAGGTCCTCTCCCTCTATTGTACCGGGGGATTTCCCACTGATCTTCTTTATCTTGTCTAAACCCCCTTCTGCTGGGCGAGTTATACATACCTCTACCTCCTCTCATGGGTCTCTTTGGGACTGCTCCCCTATTCCATTGGGGCCCAGACCCACCATATGTCCCCTCTTTCTCATATGGGACATCCTGGGTGTCAGCCTCACATTCCAAATCCCTAATCCTATTTTGGGGTTCGCTAGATCTCTGGGTGTCCTCCTCTTTCTTTTTCCTCTTACTTTGTTCCACCTGCCATTTGTATGCTATTTTTTTCTTATAGTCTTGCCAGTCATTTTGGAATCTGTTAGTCCTGATCTCACACACTTCTTTTTCACATTTTTGCACAACTTTACTCAAGTATGCTGCATTGGTTTTAACCTCATCATCATCCTTATATGGTTCCAGCTTTCCTTTAATGGTATCTATTTCCTTACCCAACCTTTCTAACCTATTTTGTTTCCTTTTGGCCAAGATTTTCAGAAGATTAATCCCACAGTTATTCAGATACTCCCCCCCTTGTGCTGGCAAGGCCAAAAACGCTAAATTGCTAATCTGAGAGGATTGGCCACTTGATTTGGTGAGCGTATATGGTTAAAGTGGTTAAGGATACCTTGCTGCAGGAAGTTCTCCAAGGTTGAATATATCTTCATGAAATGTGGATGGACAATTATGTATAAAAGCATTAGGCTTACTTTGAAAAGGACATTTTAATGAAAGTTGAAATTTATGAGAACTGTTGATCGCTCTGCTATTTGTGTTATATATAAAATTGACAAATTTAATTTTACCTGAGCAGGATTTGATTGGTTCATTTTCAAGCTGCATAATTTTGCATACAACATTTGCATAATTCTGCATCAACTTAAAATTATTTGCATCTCATTGACCACCTGCCAGATCTGTCAGCAATAATGTGACAGCAACATAGAAAATACATTTATAGGGCATCTTAAACTGGGAAAATGTACTTTTATATAGGTATAGGTTTACATGTATTTTAAATGTTACAGTTTTCTCAATAGTGGTGCTTTAATGGGATTATGGAACACGAGGGAGGGAGCAGGTTAGGGTTCATTGTATATGACAAGTCTCTTTTAAGATGTAAAGTGCCCTCAGTAACCTCACAAATAAAACATTGTTTATAAGGGGGGGAAAGGAATCTTGGAGGATATAGAAGGAACTGATTACCTTAATTCAAGCCACATATGCACAGTGGCTGCCTCTCCTAGCACTCTGTGGGCTAGAAGGCTGAATCACACACTGATCACAGAGGAGGGTCAGCACTGTGGCTTTCCCCTCACACTCAATATTATTATATGTCTTCCCTAAATCCTATAGTCAGACAAGTTCAGAGAGAGGCTTCGTGCTCTGTACCACAATGCTGTGATCAAAGGAACAGCCGAGATCTCAGACTGTCTGATGGAGGAGAGGCGGCAGAGGGGGTGCCTGGGGAGTAGGTGAAAAGAATTGCAATATATTCAACACTATCACAGATCTCTGCCTTAACCCTTCCTTTGCCTCAGGTCCTCACACAGCAGCCTTTGTCAACCGTTTTATCCCTGAGGAAACCTTCACATCATTTTAGGATTATAGGGAACCCCTACAGAAAAAGTAAACACGTGCATGGGGTGGGAAGGGATCAGCAGGACTGCCAGGCAACTGGTATTGTTAAAAGGAAATAAATATGTCATATCCCTTTCACTTCAGTTGTCCTTTAAAAGTGGATGTGGTTCAACAGATTTTTTTTTTTTTTTTTATTGCAAAAGCATCTATGTTTAAAGTGAACTAGAGACGAAGCACCCTCATGTATTTTATTTTACTATATATGTCAGTGGGAATATTAGAGAAAACACCTAATTTGCTCTCTGCTTCACTCTTAACTGATCAGCTTGCTTCTTATCAGCACTGATAAAATCCCCAACTAAGCATTCAGCCTGGCTTTGCTCAGAAATCATTATTGCAGAGCCAGAAGGGGGCAGGCTTGGGCTTGAAAGACAGACTCATCTATAATGATTCCTGAGCAAAGCCAGACTGAATGATCAGTTGGGGATTTTATCAGGGCTGATAACAAGCAGGCTGAGCAGTGAAGGATGAAGCAGAGAGCAGGGTAGGTGTTTTCTATAATGTTCCCACTGATCTATATGGTGAAATACGAGAGTGCTTCATCTCTGGTTTAAAAAAAAAACAAAAAAAAAAAAAACAGTTTAACCGATTGAGGGCCACAGGCTTACTCTAGTGACCAGGCCATTTTTTTTTTTTTTACAATTCAGCACACTGCAGGTTTAACAGTTTGCTGCACGGCCGTACAACTTAGCACACAAACAAATCAGCCCTCCTTTTTCTTGCCACCAGCAGAGCTTTCTGTTGGTGGCATTTAATTGCTGCTGATTATATATAATACATCTCATGGGTTTTCATGAGCTGTATGCCAAAATCATCAATATTAAAACAATAAAAGGCTTGAACTACTTCAGTTGTGTGTAATGAATCTAAAATATATGAAAGTCTAATGTTTATCAGTACATTACAGAAAATAATGAACTTTATCACAATATGCTAATTTTTTTTGAGAAGGACCTGTATGTGTGTGTGTATATATATATATATATATATATATATATATATATATATATATATATATATATATATATATATATATATATATATATATATATATATATATATATATATATATATATATACACATATACATATACATACATACATATACATATACACATACACATACACACACATACAGTGGCTTGCAAAAGTATTCGGCCCCTTGAAGTTTTCCACATTTTGTCACATTACTGCCACAAACATGAATCAGTTTTATTGGAATTCCATGTGAAAGACCAATACAAAGTGGTGTACACGTGAGAAGTGGAACGAAAATCATACAGGATTCCAAACATTTTTACAAATAATTGCAAAGTGGGGTGTGCGTAATTATTCAGCCCCCTTTGGTCTGAGTGCAGTCAGTTGCCCATAGACATTGCCTGATGAGTGCTAATGACTAAATAGAGTGCACCTGTGTGTAATCTAATGTCAGTACAAAGACAGCTGCTCTGTGAAGGCCTCAGAGGTTGTCTAAGAGAACATTGGGAGGAAAACCATCATGAAGTCCAAAGAACACACCAGACAGGTCAGGCAGGGATAAAGTTATTGATAAATTTAAAGCAGGCTTAGGCTACAACAAGATTTCCAAAGCCTTGAACACCCCACGGAGCACTTTTCAAGCGATCATTCAGAAATGGAAGGAGTATGGCACAACTGTAAACCTACCAAGACAAGGCCGTCCACCTAAACTCACAGGCCGAACAAGGAGAGCGCTGATCAGAAATGCAGTCAAGAGGCCCATGGTGACTCTGGACGAAATGCAGAGATCTACAGTTTAGGTGGGGGAATCTGTCCATAGGACAACTATTAGTTGTGCACTGCACAAAGTTGGCCTTTATGGAAGAGTGGCAAGAAGAAAGCCATTGTTAACAGAAAAGCATAAGAAGCCCCATTTGCAGTTTGCCACAAGCCATAGGGGCTTGTCAAATATGGTGGTGCAGCATCATGCTCTGGTGCTTCTATGGCCAGGGGGGAAGGGCGGCAATCTCCCCCCAGGCCGCCTTTCATTCAGTGATTAAGGGCTCGTTTCCACTATCGCGAATCTGCATGCGTCCAACGCATGCAGATCCGCACATGTAATACAAGTGGATGGGCCTGTTTCCACTGTAGCGTTGTTGAGGTGCGTTTTTTTCAGCGTGAAAAAAACGCACAAAAGAGCCAACGATTTCGCCTGCGTCGGGAATCCGTGTGAATCGCCGCTAATGTATTTAATAGTAAAAACGCATGCGTTTGTTACATGCGTTTTTACCCGCGATTTCGCGTGCGATTTCGCACCTTTTTCAATTTTATTTAGCCCTGGCAGTGTCATGGTTAATTTCGCATGGCACCCTGCCATGCGAAATCGCATGCGAAATCGCGGGTAAAAACGCATGTGGAAACGCATCCACATGCGTTTTTACAAGCGTCGGAATGCGGCCGAAATCGCGTCGCAACAGTGGAAACAAGCCCTTAAGGTGGCCATACACTGGTCGATGTGCCATTAGATCGACCAGCTGACAGATCCCTATCTGATCGAATCTGATCAGATAGGGATCGTATGGCTGCCTTTACTGCAAACAGATTGTGAATCGATTTCAGCCTGAAACCGATCACAATCTGTTCAGCTGCTCCTGCCGCCTGTCCCCCCCCCGTATACATTACCTGAGGCTGGCTCCCGGGCGTCTTCTCTGCACTGCACTGCACTGCACCGCTGTTCTTGCTCCATCCCGGCGCTTCCTGTGTTACTCCGTGACCAGGAAGTTCAAATAGAGCGCCCTCTATTTCAACTTCCTGGTCACCGGAGTGACACAGGAAGTATAAGCGTACACTGGGACATGCGGAAATGCGGTGCAGCGAGGAGAAGAGGACCCCGGAGCCAGCTTCAGGTAATGTATACATGCTCGGATCGGGCCCGAATCGTACGCCGCAAGCGACGCGCTCCTACCGCCGGGCGATCGAGGGTAATTTCCCGCACGGCGCGATCGACGGACCGATCCGATTTCGGGAGGAAATCGGATCGGCGGGTGCGTTTAGCGCAAGCGATTGGCAGCAGATTCGATCCCAGGATCGGATCTGCTGTCGAAACGGCCGTGAATCGAGCCAGTGTATGGCCTGCTTTAGGGCTGGTTCAGTGTCTGGTGTATTCAGGTTTGGTGTTGTAAGGCAATGTGAAACACTTGGCTAGCTGATAAAAGTGCAATTAGAGGGCAGGCAAGCTGGTAAATATACACAGCATGATGCAGAGCTTGCCTGGAGGGTCCATGGGCAAACATCTGTCTTGTTTCTCCCCATTGTTCTAATGACTGCATGTGTGGGCAAGGCTTTAAAGAGAACCAGAGATGAAGCAACCTCATGTATTTTACCTTATAAATCAGTGGGAACATGACAGTAAACACCTAATCTGCTCTTTGTTACATTGTTCTCTGTTTAATTTGCCTGTTATCACCTCTAAGATAAGAATCCCGACTAAGCAGTCGGTCTGGCTTTGCTACAGAATAATTATAGCTGAGACTGTGTTCTTTGCTGTCTTCAAGTCCAAGCCTGCCCCCTGCTGGCTTTGCCCAGGAATCATTATAGCTGAGTCATTATAGCAAAGCCAGAATCAATGCTCAGTCTGGGATTCTTATCTCAGCTAGATAACAGACACTTTTAGCAGTGAGGATGGAACAGAGAGCAGGGTAAATGTTTTCTCTAATGTTCCCACTGATTTCTATGGTAAAATACACAAGGGTGCTTCGTCTCTGGTTCACTTTAAACAAGTTGAAAAGTTTTTGACAGTCCCTAGACTCCACGAGGGCTGCTTTCTGACTTGTGTAAGAGACTGGCAGGGACAGGAGTCATGTTATTGGCAAGTAGCCTCTGTGTGATGTGAGACTGCAATACAGCTCTGCTCCATCTCAGGCTATTCTCAGTCTCTCTCCACTCCTCCTCTCTTTGAGCTAGTGCACGCCAAAATCACAATAGCAATCACTAGCAATTTGCAAGTGCGATTTTGTGAAGCGGTTTTCAGAGCGATTTTTGAATGAATCGCTCCAAAAAATGCTACATGCAGTGTGTTTGCGATTTTTAAAAGATCACAATGCTGCTGTGAGAACACCGTCATAGGGTAACATTAGCGAAGCGCTTTTCAAATCACTGTCGATTTGAAAATCGCTCAGAAGCACTCTTGGTTGGCACCAGCCCTCCCTCATTCACCTTTGTTTCCCTCTTCCCCTAGTGCTGGCTGTGTCTTCTTCTTATACAGGAAAGCTAAATAAAAGTGCAATCCTGGTGAGGCAAATTATTGATATTATTATTATTTAGTATTTATATAGCGCCACCATCTTCCGCAGCGCTGTACAGAACATATTGGCCTCAATTCACTAAGCTTATCTCCTGTCTTTAATAACTCTTCTAGAGTTGTTACCATGGTGATAAGGCATGTAGTATTCAGGAAACATTTTACCTCAGGCAAACCTAAAGTTACCTCTTCTGTCTTTAAGTTAACTCTTTAACCTCCCCAGCGGTATGGACAGAAATGTCCATCCATAAAAACATGTTATGAACAGTATAAACGTGCATACACATCAATACTCTCCTGCACCGTATACTAGACCCTTGCTTGACACATTTTGGCAAGTTACAGGGGAAAAAAAGTTTTAAAAATACATTTTATCACTTTTTGCAAAGAAATCCTGGGAAAATTGAACGCTGGGGAGGTTAATCCTTAAAATAACTCCAGAGTTAAAGACAGGCTGTTCATTAACTGCGTGTGAAAATAACTACAGAGGAGGTAACTTAACTACAGAAGAGGTAACGTAAGGAATGAAGAGATAAGAGAATTCTCTTACTAGTGGAAGTAAGTTTTCTCTTGCCTTCTCTCCAGCATGATCTTAGTGAATTGAGGCCAAAGTCTTGTCACTTAACTATCTTCTTCCTTCTCTTTCAGCTTTTCTCTCCTCACCGTTTCTCCCCTTCTTTGCATAAGGTCTCAGACATGCTATAAGCGCTTTTCTGAGCGATTCTGATGGCTAAAAAGTGCTCATAAAAGCGCTTATAGTGTGTTTGAGCCCCTAGTATTTGTATGCTGCGGGTAAGTTGGGCGCCAGGAGTGCCAAATGATGGCTCTTCCTGCTGCCACTAAACTCCCTGGCAGGGTTAAATACTATTCTTCCTCCGAGTCGTTGCAACTCTGAGGGAGGTGTAATTTGGGGTACGGTGATCACCGGAGCCCTGAATTTCCCTTAAGCGCCCCGCGCAGCATATTATTGTTGCTATGGGGCTCCTAGTTTGGGTAACCGGTGCTGAGCGCCGTGCACCAAATCCACCTGCTTTGCCTTCTCTCTCCTCTCTCCAATCTTGTTATTAGAAACCATAATCTAAAGCTGGCCATACATGCATCAATTGTTAGGGACAGATTCTTTCACTATGATCGACCCATAATGGCTTTTCCACCTGTTAGTACTGAGTATGGATGTGGCCTATAGGGTTTCATACTATAGTGAAGTGGGTCGTGGGCAGGCAGTGATTCACTGCCACTGACCACCAATAAAAAGCAGGTAAGCAAGGCATGGATTTTGGGGGGGGGGGGGGAGTGAAAACAGTGATGGAAGGAGGGATACCGAAACTTTGGAAATTAGCATTAACGAGGCAGGGATTATGGTGCCAGCAGAAAGGTCAGTAAGGATGTGTCTGGTAATGGGGGAGGGGATATCCGAGGTGGAAGAGGGGCATATTTGAGGGATTAGTAGAGATGGTGGCGAAGGGGAGGACATAAGTGTGTGTGTGTGTGTGTGTGTGTGCGTGCGTGCGTGCGTGCGTGTGTGTGTGTGAGGGGGAGGGGGGGGGGGGGAGGAATGAGCTTTGGGGAATTAAAGTGGCCATACATCTGTTGACTTGATAGCCAATCGATCATCCGTTTTGATATTATCGAATCAGATAAAAATTTTGGCTGGAAATTGGTTGAATGTATCAATCTGAGATGTTGGGAAATATCAGGCCAATGTGGTTGTCAGGTGCGATAATCATGGCATGCGATATAACCATGAATGATAGACATGACTTAAACCCCGGACGTTGTCACTCAAAATGTATTATGTGCACCCATTGCCTGTATTTCCGCATTGGCGCTCCACGTGACTACTGGCATATACCACGTGGGGTGCCTGTGTGACGTCATTTGGGCTGGGGCTGCCATGATAACGGGCCTCTGGTTTGTGTTTCCCCCCAGGCCACAAGGTCCCAGTCCTCCCCTGGCTTCTATTCAGCAGGGACAGGGAAGCTGGTCAGAGTTGATGGGAAGAAGGATGGAGCCAAACACAGGGCAATTTTGGAAGAAAACCTCTTGAAGTCTGCAAAAGACTTGAGACTGGGGCGGAGGTTCACCTTCCAGCAGGACAACGACCCTAAACATGAAGCCAGGGCAACAATGGAACGGTTTAAAACAAAACATATCCATGTGTTAGAATGGCCCAGTCAAAGTCCAGATCTAAATCCAATCGAAAATCTGTGGCTAGATCTGAAAACTGCTGTTCACAAACGCTGTCCATCTAATCTGACTGAGCTGGAGCTGTTTTGCAAAGAAGAATGGGCAAGGATTTTCAGTCTCTAGATGTGCAAAGCTGGTAGAGACATACCCTAAAAGACTGGCAGCTGTATATTGGTGTATTAAATTTGTCTGTATTATGTACTCCATGTTAGTTTCTTACTTTATACAGCACCACGGAATATGTTGACGCTTTAGAAATCAATAATTATCTTCTGATTAACTTCCTTCTGTGCAAGCTTACACTGAACGGCAGTGCCACCTGTAAAACACTGAGGAAATGCTCGCATAGCGTAATACAACTTTATTAAAATGATAAGAAAAAGTTTTTCACTCACATTTAGTCAGTAAAAATATAGCATACAGCATATATCATAAAAATAATAGTTGGTACAAAAAACATCCAACTCCTCAGTTCATGAAACTACCGACTAAAAACACAGGTACCCTAAATTGCTCTGACTCCTCGACGACTCAACCCTTGCATGGCTATAGAGCGGGTACAAAAACCACCCAACTCTAACTTATCAGATCAGCTAAATTCGGCGCCCGGCACTGAGAGCCCGAGTGCCGAAACTGGGCACCCCATAGCAGCAATGCTATGCTGCGCGGGGCACGTATCGGTAATTTGGGGCTGTGGCGGCTGCCAGACCCAGAATTACATCCCCCTCTGAGCTTCGACAACTCGGAGGGGGAATAGTATTTAACACCGCCTCAGAGTTTAGCGGCAGCGGTGAGAGCCGTCATTCGGCTCTCACTGCGCTGAACTGAACAGCGCCAAAATAATATGCACCCCCCAAAATTGCTCCGACTCTTGACTCCAACTTCTTAGTCTAATTCTTACCAGGGCTGTGGAGTTGGTACAAAAATAATTTGACTCCTCAGTTTATTGAAACCACTGACTCCAGGTAGCCAAAATTTCTCTGACTCCTTGACTCCGACTTCATAGCCCTCATAAAAACAACAGAATGCTTGTCATCTCATCAGTGTTCTTTCATGTGCTGCCGTCACAAGGAAGAACACAGATAACTGGCGTTTTGATGGAAGTTACTTAGGGTCAAGCGTAAGCATCTCTGCTCCTCATGATGAAGCGATAGACTTAGACTTTTAAATAATTAAGTGAGAAACTAACCCACCAAAAATAAATGGCAACTTACAAAGAAACTACAACATAGCTTAGTTAAAGTCAGATAGTAACTAAAAAAATGCAATAGTAATGCCTGATGTATCTAGGTGAAAACGTATATACCAGCAGGGGTCGAGTCCTGCGTGAACGCGGGTGGACGACGTCCACTTACTTGTTTGGGAGAGTGGACGTCGTCCACCCTAGCACCCTGGAGGAAAGGAGCGCAGTAGAGAGGAGCATTGTGCAGAGCAGCAGGGAAGGGCGGACATCTCCCCCCCCTTCCCTCACCTTGGGGCTCCTCTTCCTGGCTCTCCCCTCCAGAACGATTGCAGCGGCGGTGGCTGGCAGCAGGCATCAGTGGGCGGGACTTACCTCCTCCTGTTCCGGCGAGTTGACGCTGTGCGTGCCGCTGCTCTGGTCTTCACTAGACCAGACTAGCTGCACGCACAGCTTCAACTCGACGGAACGAGAAAGGAGGTAAGTCCCGCCCACTGATGCCCGCTGCCAGCCACCGCCGCAATCGTTCCGGAGGGGAGAGCCAGGAAGAGGAGCCCCAAGGTTAGGGAAGGGGGGGGGGGGGGGAGAAGATGTCCGCCCTTCCCCACGCTGTGCACAATGCTCCTCTCCACTGCACTGCTCCCCTCCAGCTGGGGGGACACCAGCCTACCTATTCTGCAGACGCCTATAGACTGGCTATACTGGGGACACCTATACACCTGGGTACATATACTGGAGACACCTATACACCTGGGTACATATACTGGGGACACCTATACACCTGGCTACATATACTGGGCACATATACACCTGGCTACATATACTGGGGACACCTATACACCTAGCTACATATACTGGGCACATATACACCTAGCTGCATATACTGGGGACACCTATACACCTGGCTACATATACTGGGGACACCTATACACTTGGCTACATATACTGGGGACACCTATACACCTGGCTACACTGGGGCCACTATACACCTGGCTACATATACTGGTGACACCTATACACCTGGCTACATATACTGGGGACACCTATACACCTGGCTATACTGGGGGCACCTATACACCTGGCTACACATATACTGGGGACACCTATACACCTGGCTATACTGGGGGCACCTATACACCTGGCTACATATACTGGGGACACCTATACACCTGGCTATACTGGGGGCACCTATACACCTGGCTACATATACTGGGGACACCTATACACCTGGCTACATATACTGCGGACACCTATAAACCTGGCTATACTGGGGACACCTGAACACCTGGTTACATATACTGGGGACACCTGGCTATACTGGGGACACCTATAGACCTGGCTACCTATTCTGGAGACATCTATACACCTGGCCACCTATTCTGGGAATATCTATACACCTGACCACCTATTCTGAGGACATCTATACACCTGGCTACCTATTCTGGTGACATCTCTACATCTGGCCACCTATTCTGGGGAAAACTATACACATGGCTCCTTATACTGGGGACACCTATAGACCTGGCTAGCTATACTGGGGGTACCTATTTTGGGGGAACTGCTGTCAGATCTTTATTTTTGGGGAACCACTGATGCCAGATTACATGTATTTTGGGGAACTGCTGCCAGATTGTGTATGTTGGAGGACCACTGCTGCCAGATTACATGTATTTTGGGTGTTACGTGTATTTTGGGTGTTCCGCTGCCAGGTTTCGCGTATTTTGGGGAACTGCTTCCAGATTATGTGTATGTTGGGGGAACTGCTGCTTCCAGATTGTCTATTTTGGTGGAACCACTGCCATATTATCTGTATTTTGGAAGAACCTCTGCCAGATTATGTGTATTTTTGGTGAAATGCTGTCAGATTACATCTACTTTTTGGGGATACACTACGACAGAGCTCAAACTTCCCCTAGCAGACCTTTTATATCACTGCTAAGGCCATGTATATTTGGCCCCAACCATGACCACGCCCACGGTATGCATGACCACACCCGTTTTTGGTGCGCCGCGAAGAGATTTTTAGGGTGAGTCCACTCACTTCTTTTTCCAGGACTAGACCCCTGTATATCACATTTTAGTGTTCACCATTAATTACCGTGTATGTAAGTAAGGAGGAGGGTTTAAGTAATAAGCATGCAGCTGAAGAGTAATTGCTGCAGCTTTTCAGCCAATTAGCCGATATTTCGGACATGATGGGTTAACATCTGTTTTGCACAGCAACTTGGCTTGAAAACATAATTTCTAAATCCAAAGAACAAAATTAACCTCTGATGTATGAAGGACGTCTATAAATGTAATGCGGCAAGAGACATAAAAGCGGGGTAATTACCGGCTATTGATAAACATATACTACTCTGTGTTCTGATAAAAGAGGCCTGATTATGTTTTTCTGCATATGACATAAAAGACCGTCACTGGCTTTGATTATACAAAAAGGAATCTTTTCAAGACATCAAAAGAGCCTGACAAGCAGAGAAAAGTGATAGGAGTTTTACCATAGAGTCGTTTTTTTTCCTGGCTTGGATTGCAGTTTATTTAAATGCCACAAGAGGGCACTACAGAGCAGTAATACTCCGATATAATGGAGAATCAGCTACCTGAATAATGTGAACAAAAGCAAACACAAGTTTCAAGCTGCTACCGATTTTAATTGGCTCGGTTTCAAGTTGAAAATTTGCTTTTCAATGATCATCACTGCTCATGTAGATTTTTTTTCACTAATATTAGAATCATCTTTGATGTTACATTACTTTGGTATCAGTTTGATGCCAGGGAAATGTAGTAGATAAGAATTCCGCTGCACCAATATCAGGATAAAAGTCCAATTTTTATTGAAGCAATTGCGGATAAACAGTAACACAGCTCACACGTATCGGAGCAAACTTATGGCTCCTTAGTCATACCTATGATTATTCTATGACTAAGCTATGCCTAAGGAGCCATAAGTTTGCTCCGATACTTGTGAGCTGTATTGCTGTTTGTCCACAATTGCCTCAATAAAAATTGGACTTTTATCCTGATATCGGTGCAGCGGCAACTATACTACCTATACTGGGGGCAACTATACTGCCTATACTGGGGGAAACTATACTAGCTACCTATACTGGGGCAACTATACTAGCTATCTATACTGGGGCAAATATACTAGCTACCTATACTGGGACAACTATACTACCTATACTAGGGGCAACCACCAGGCTACCTATACTGGGGCAACTATACTACCTATACTGGGGGCAACTATACTACCTATACTGGGGGAAACTATACTAGCTACCTATACTGGGGCAACTATACTAGCTACCTGTAAGGCAACTTCATCTAATCAGTGGCCGGCCTCACTCCGCACATCCAATCAGACAACGGTACCCTGCCTAAGTATCAGCTATGAATATCAGCTGACACTGCACTGTCAGCTGACCCAGTGCTGTCAGCTGACTACTGTTTACCTTTGCAGAGGGCATACTGAGAATGCGTCCTCTGCCTATCAAAGAAATGCGGCCTGTGTCCCAGCCTGCACATCATCAGCGGGGAACAAGCGCCGAGACCAGGAAGTAGAGGCCTCAGCCCGGTTCTCGGTGCAAATTTCAGCATAAACAGATAAGTTCCTTATACTACCTATACTGGGGCAAATATACTATCTACCATATACAGGGGGAACCTATATCTGGCTACCTACCTGAACATTTTCGGGTGCTGTGCGATCATTCCAAATCGAAAGAGGTGGGGGGTTTGCAGGGGATCAGGGGTGATGCATTCTCACTAGTTTACCTCAGGCAGCAAAAAGTCTAGAAAGCCCTGACGGGATCCAATAACACGATCGCCCCCAGCGTTAAGCTCCAAAGCTTTGGAGACAGTGTCTTCTTTCATGCTGCCCCTACCCTGTAGAGTGCCTCACCACACCCAACGAAGACAGCTCCAACCCTGGAGGCACCTAAATCAACACTGAAGAACTAGCTTTTTAGTCTGACACATATGATCTCATAAGTTTTCCCTCTATGCACTTTCCTATGGGAAGCACTTTACAAATGTTTTTGTTGTTGTTGCTTTATAAATATGGCAATCTTTGGGCAAAAAAAAAGAAATGATCTAAAATCAGATTGCCTCTTTTTATATTATGTCACTGAGGCTGGGTGCACACATAGCAGAAACGCTGGCGTTGCGGAAAACGCTGCATTTTTGCCGCTAATGGAAGCCTATGGGCCGCAGGAAAAAAATGCATATCAAAAACACATATGCATTTTTGATGCTTTTTTTATTGTTGGAGAATATTCAAAAACGCATGAAAAACGCACATAATTAAAGTCAATGGAAACACAATGGCATGCGTTTTTCATGCATTTTTGCTTAAATTGTTTTGTGATGAATTTCCGCTTCCTGTTGTCTTCCTAGTGATTTGCATAAAATGCAAAATGAAATCGCATGAAAAACGCATACAAAATGCAAATATGCGTTTTTAGATGCGAACTGCTGTATGCTTTGCTGGGCTGGGACCAGGAGGCTTTGCTAGGCTGGGGGGTTTACTTTGCTGAGGGCTCTGCTTTGCTGGGCTGGGGCTTTGCTGGGCTGTAGATAGCTTCCCTCAGCATAGGTTAGATAGGCAGCTTCCTCCAGTGTAGGTTAGATAGGTAGGTTTCCCCATTATAGGTTAAATAGGCAGCTGCCCCCAGTGTAGGTTAGATAGGTAGGTTTCCGCATTATAGGTTAGATAGGCAGCTTCCCCCAGTGTAGGTTAGATAGGCAGCTGCCCCCAGTGTAGGTTAGATAGGCAGCTGCCCCCAGTGTAGGTTAGATAGGCAGCTGCCCCCAGTGTAGGTTAGATAGGCAGCTGCCCCCAGTGTAGGTTAGATAGGCAGCTGCCCCCAGTGTAGGTTAGATAGGCAGCTGCCCCCAGTGTAGGTTAGATAGGCAGCTGCCCCCAGTGTAGGTTAGATAGGCAGCTGCCCCCAGTGTACGTTAGATAGGCAGCTTCCCCCAGTATAGGTTAGATAGGAAGGTTCCCCCAGCATAGATTAGATAGGTAGGTTCTCCCAGTATAGGTTATATAGGTAGCTTCCCCCAGTATAGATTAGATAGGTAGGTTCCCTCAGTATAGGTTAGATAGGCAGCATCTCCCAGTATAAATTAGATAGGTAGGTTCCCTCAGTATAGATTAGATAGGTAGGTTCCCCCAGTATAGATTAGATAGGTAGGTTCCCCCAGTATAGATTAGATAGGTAGGTTCCCCCAGCATAGATTAGATAGGTAGGTTCCCCCAGTATAGATTAGATAGGTAGGTTCCCTCAGTATAGATTAGATAGGAAGGTTCCCCCAGTATAGATTAGATAGGAAGGTTCCCCCAGCGTAGATTAGATAGGTAGGTTCCCACAGTATAGATTAGATAGGTAGGTTCCCCCAGTATAGGTTAGATAGGTAGGTTCCCCCAGTATAGGTTATATAGGTAGGTTCCCCCAGTGTAGATTAGATAGGTAGGTTCCCCCAGCGTAGATTAGATAGGTAGGTTCCCCCAGCGTAGATTAGATAGGCAGCTTCCCCTAGTGTAGGAGGGGGCACGGGGCGGAGAACGGGCAGTTAAAAACTCACCTGTCTTCAGATCACCGCAGGCACAGCTTCCATGTGCTTCCGGCTTCCTCCCTGCGGTGTCCCTCGCAATGGTAACCAAGACGACGGATGCCGCTGGGAGGAAGTTGGAAGCACATGGAATCTGTGCCTGCGGTGATCTAAAGACAGGTGAGTTTTTAACTGCCCGCTCCCCCCCCGCCACTCCGCCCAGTGCCCCCTCCTGCCAGTCAATAGATCCGGGGGACCATGGCAACAGGTTCCCGGCCGGTGCCCCGGATCAAAGACGGTCGACACCCCTGCTGAATACACTTTACTAAACTTCACAAATAAAACGTTTTTGACTCCAACTTGGCAATTTGTTTTCAGAGTGTACTACTCACATTTATCCTCCAGATGTCAGTGTTGCAGTTTTTTTTCCAAAGCAATCCATAGTTCATTATTCGCACCACTTTAGAGAAGAGAATAAAGACAATTCCTGCAAAGCAAGAATAAGCATTGCAAAGTTACAAACATTATGTATTTATATGCAATGTTCTACTTTGTTCTTTATTTGTATTTTTCACCGAATGTTTGATGTTAAGGAAATTCTACCAGTACAATATAACGCATATGTTGTAATTGTCTAACAAGTACCAATAAAAAGTTAAATTTGAAATAAACATTATGTTGTGATAGTTATCCTTGATCTATCTCAGCCATTTAGCTGATGTGGAGTAAGACATGTCTGCATTAGCAGAGCACTAATTTAGCATGTAATTCTCCCCTTGATCTGTGTGTGCTCATTGGCACTGACTGAACAGAGAAAGGATGCAAAAATAAAAGTCTACAAATAGTGCACTGTTGTCATGGTTGCAGTGGTGCAGCTGAGAAGCTTGGGCCCCCAGTGTGAGTTTTACATGGGGCCCCTCTATTGATATGAAGTCACAAAACTTACCAAGTACAGTTTCAGTGTCAGAGAGGTGTAATCAGAGTAAGGAAACAGTTAAAGGACAACTGTAGTGAGAGATATGGAGGCTGCCATATTTATTTCCTTTTTAACCACTTGAGAACTACAGTCTTTCTACCCCTTAAGGACCAGGCACTTTTTTTCCATTCAGACCACTGCAGCTTTCACGGTTTATTGCTCGGTCATACAACCTACCACCTAAATGAATTTTACCTCCTTTTCTTGTCACTAATACAGCTCTCTTTTGGTGCTATTTGATTGCTGCTGCGAGTTTTAGTTTTTATTATATTCATCAAAAAAGACATGAATTTTGTCAAAAAAATGACTAACTTTCTGTGCTGACATTTTTCAAATAAAGTAAAATTTCCTATACATTTGAGCGCGAAAGTTATTCTGCTACATGTCTTTGATAAAAAAAAATCCATTCAGTGTATATTTATTGGTTTGGGTAAAAGTTATAGCGTTTACAAACTATGGTGCCAAAAGTGAATTTTCCCATTTGGAAGCATCTCTGACTTTTCTGACCACCTGTCATGTTTCATGAGGGGCTAGAATTCCAGGATAGTATAAATACCCCCCAAATGACCCCTTTTTGGAAAGAAGACATCCCAAAGTATTCAGTGAGAGGTATGGTGAGTTCATAGAAGAATTATTTTTTGTCACAAGTTAGCAGAAAATGACACTTTGTGACAAAAAAAAAAAAAAAAAGAAAAAGAAAAAAGAAAAAAGTTTCCATTTCTTCTAACTTGCGACAAAAAAAATGAAATCTGCCACGGACTCACTATGCTCCTCTCTGAATACCTTGAAGTGTCTACTTTCCAAAATGGGGTCATTTGTGGGGTGTGTTCACTGTCCTGGCATTTTGGGGGGTGCCTAATTGTAAGCACCCCTGTAAAGCCTAAAGATGCTCATTGGACTTTGGGCCCCTTAGCGCAGTTAGGCTGCAAAAAAGTGCCACACACGTGGTATTGCCGTACTCAGGAGAAGTAGTATAATGTGTTTTGGGGTGTATTTTTACACATACCCATGCTGGGTGGGAGAAATATCTCCGTAAATGACAATTTTTTTATTTATTTTTTTACACACAATTGTCTATTTACAGAGATATTTCTCCCACTCAGCATGGGTATGTGTAAAAATACACCCCAAAACACATTATACTACTTCTCCTGAGTACGGCGATACCACATGTGTGGCACTTTTTTGCACCCTAACTGCGCTAAGGGGCCCAAAGTCCAATGAGTACCTTTAGGATTTCACAGGTCATTTTGCGACATTTGGTTTCAAGACTACTCCTCACGGTTTAGGGCCCCTAAAATGCCAGGGCAGTATAGGAACCCCACAAATGACCCCATTTTAGAAAGAAAACACCCCAAGGTATTCCGTTAGGAGTATGGTTAGTTCATAGAAGATTTATTTTTTTGTCACAAGTTAGCGGAAATTGATTTTAATTGTTTTTTTTCACAAAGTGTCATTTTCCGCTAACTTGTGACAAAAAATAAAATCACAAGCGGAAAATGAAACTTTGTGAAAAAAAAAATACAACTCAAATTCTGCTAACTTGTGACAAAAAATAAAATCTTCTATGAACTCATCATACACCTAACAGAATACCTTGGGGTGTCTTCTTTCTAAAATGGGGTCACTTGTGGGGTTCCTATACCGCCCTGGCATTTTAGGGGCCCTAAACCGTGAGGAGTAGTCTTGAACCCAAATGTCTCAAAATGACCTGTGAAATCCTTAAGGTACTCATTGGACTTTGGGCCCATTAGCACAGTTAGGCTGCAAAAAAGTGTCACACATGTAGTATCGCCGTACTCAGGAGAAGTAGTATTATATGTTTTGTGGTGTATTTTTACATAGAACCATGCTGGGTGGGAGAAATATATCTGTAAATGACACATTTTTGATTTTTTTTTTTACACACAATTGTCCATTTACAGAGAGATTTCTCCCACCCAGCATGGGTATGTGTAAAAATACACCACAAAACACATTAAACTACTTCTCCTGAGTACGGTGATACCACGTGTGACACTTTTTTGCAGCCTAGGTGCGCTAAGGGGCCTAACGTCCTAGTCACAGGTCATTTTTAGCCAATTGGATTCTAGACTACTCCTCACGGTTTAGGGCCCCTAAAATACCAGGGCAGTATAGGAACCCCAAGAGTGACCCCATTTTAGAAAGAAGACACCCCAATGTATTCTGTTAGGGGACTGGGGAGGTGATCGGAAGGGGGTCTGAGGGTTTGGCCGAGTGATTAGGAGCCCACACGGGGCAAATTAGGGCCTGATCTGATGGGTAGGTGTGCTAGGGAGTGACAGGAGGTGATTGATGGGTGTCTCAAGGTGTGTTAAAGGGGGGAAATAGATGCAAGCAATGCACTGGCGAGGTGATCAGGGCTGGGGTCTGAGGGCGTTCTGAGGGTGTGGACGGGTGATTGCGTGCCCTAGGGGCAGATTAGGGCCTAATCTGATGGGTAACAGTGACAGGTGGTGATAGGGGGTGATTGATGGGTAATTAGTGGGTGTTTAGGGTAGAGAACATATGTAAACACTGCACTTGGGAGGTGATCTGATGTCGGATCTGCGGGCGATCTATTGGTGTGGGTGGGTGATCAGATTGCCCGCAAGGGGCAGGTTAGGGGCTGATTGATGGATGGCAGTGACAGGGGGTGGTTGATGGGTGATTAGTGGGTTATTACAGGGAAGAACAGATGTAAATAATGCACTGGCGAATTGATAAGGGGGGGTCTGAGGGCAATCTGAGCGTGTGGGTGGGTGGGTGATTGGGTGCCCGCAAGGGGCAGATTAGGGTCTAATCTGATGGGTAACAGTGACAGGTGGTGATAGGGGGTGATTGATGGGTAATTAGTGGGTGTTTAGGGTAGAGAACAGATGTAAACACTGCACTTGGGAGGTGATCTGATGTCGGATCTGCGGGCGATCTATTGGTGTGGGTGGGTGATCAGATTGCCCGCAAGGGGCAGGTTAGGGGCTGATTGATGGGTGGCAGTGACAGGAGGTGATTGATGGGTGATTGACAGGTGATCAGTGGGTTATTACAGGGGGGATAGGGGCATACAGTACACGGGGGGGGGGGGGTCTGGGGAGAATCTGAGGGGTGGGGGGGGGGTGATCAGGAGGGAGCAGGGGGCAGTTTAGGGTTAAAAAAAATAGCGGTGACAGGGAGTGATTGATGGGTGATTAGGGGGGGTGACTGGGTGCAAACAGTGGTCTGGGGGGTGGGCAGGGGGGGGGGGTCTGAGGGGTGCTGTGGGCGATCAGGGGGTAGGGGGGGGAAATCAGTGTGCTTGGGTGCAGACTAGGGTGGCTGCAGCCTGCCCTGGTGGTCCCTCGGACACTGGGACTACCAGGGCCGGAGGCAGCCTGTATAATAGGCTTTGTATACATTACAAAGCCTATTATACACATTGTGAGCGGCGATCCGGGTGCTAGTAACCCGCCGGCGGTTCCCGAACGGCCGGCAGGTTACAGCATGAGGTGGGCGGAGCCAGTCGTCGTCGGCTGATCGCGTCACGAATGACGCGATCGCCGCATAACCACGCCCGCCACCGCCCCCACCGATGGGCGTATTGCGGTCGTTTAGGCCCAGTCTTTGTCGCCGTCCATCGGCTGGGGGCGGTCCTCAAGTGGTTAAGCAATACCAGTTACTTGGCTATCCTGCTTGCCTCTAATACATTTAGCCATAGACCCTGAACAAGCATATGAAGATGAGGTGTTTCTGACATTATTGTTAGGTCTGACAAGATTAGCTGCATGCTTGTTTCTAGTAATATTCAGACACTACTGCAGCCAAATAGATAAGCAAGGCTGCCATGCAACTGGTATTGCTTAAAAGGAAATACATATGACAGCCTCCATGTACCTCTCACTACAGTTACACAAAGATGGAGACACCGAGAGCCCAATATAGTTTAGTATGTACTGGTAGAATGGATATGTAGAGGCAAGTATGCAGATATACTCACAAACAAGGGTTACCATCCAGGTAACCACTATATCAGCAGGTGGGGAAATTAGACCTGTCCCCAGTCAGGATTAAAGGGGAACTGAAGTAAGAGGTATACGGAGGCTGCCATATTTATTTCCTTTTAATCAATACCAGTTGCCTGGCAGCCCTGCTAGTTTATTTCCCTGCAGTAGTATCTGAATAACACCAGAAACAAGCATGCAGCTAGTCTTGTCAGATCTGACTTTAAAGTCTGAAACACCTGATCTGCTGCATGCTTGTTCAGGGGCTATGGCTAATGGTATTAGAGGCAGAGGCTGCCAGGCAACTGGTATTGCTTAAAAGGAAATAAACATTGAAGCCTCCATATACCTCTATCTTCAGTTCCCCTTTAAGAAGTCGCTCTCTGTAGATAGGAAATACAGAGCAACACCCCTCCACCAAGGGTGGACACAGGAACTGTATAAGCAGACAGAGGCGCCAAAAGAATAACATTTACGAAAAATGTTAAAATGAGAGGAGGCAGAGGTGGACTTACCGCCTCCAAGCAGACACACAAAGAGACTGTTCTATATATTCAAATCAACAAGAATTCATTTGTATACTCCAAAAAGTGCAACCGCAACACGTTTCGCAGGCATCTCCTGCTTCATCAGGCAATAAAAAAAATGGAGCATGTACTCATACAGGTCTGGTGCAAAGAGGCGCGCGCGCATCTCCACTTTCGTCATCAGTCTCCCAGTGGTGATCGCTGCTAGGAAACTGTTAGACAACAAAACCGATGTCTATTTACACCGTATAGCACTGCGATCTAAGGCATCGCTGTACTGGGGACAGCCGTGTCACAGGCTCAGGAAGTGATCGGCTCTCATAGGCTGATGTCTATGCGAGACGATCACTGTGATTGGCTGGCGGAGGGCAGGGAAATAAAAAAAGTTAATAGTATAATTTTTTTTTAAATAAATAAATATAAAAAAAAAAAAAAAAAAACATCCCAGGAGTGATCACAGCCCACCAACAAAAGCTCTGTTGGTGGGCAGCAGAAAAGGGGGGAGAATCACTTGTGTGCCGAGTTGTACGGCCATGCAGCGAGGCCTCAACCATTTCAGCCCACAGGGTTGTTCATTTTTTGCATCTGAGCAACTTTCACCTCCAATTCATTTGCCAATAACTTTATCACTACTCATCACAATGAATTGATCTATATCTTGTTTTTTCCACCATCAATTAGGCTTTCTTTGGGTGATACATTTTGCTAAGAATTATTTAATCCTAAATCCATTTTAACAGGAATGTTAAAAAAAATGATTTTTTACCATTTCTTTCTTATTTGAGTAATTTTTGGTGTGGAAGGTAAACAGCTCATTTTAAATGTAAAAATAGTATTTATTTAATAAAAAAATGGATGCGGGTGCAGTTTTACTATTTGGCCACAAGATGGCCAGTCAAAAAGTCCTGGAAGCATACGATCTTGCTTCCAGGAACATGAATGAGGACGGGAAACTTTTAACTCAGAAAAACCGCGGCCTCTATAAGAGGGTGTCTGTTTTTCTGCGGGGGGGGGCTTCGATCAATGAATGTGAGCTATAATCCCATTCATTGATCGCTGGGCTAACTGCCGACAGGAGTGTGCGCAGCCTATCTGGACAAGAATGTTCGTTCAGATAGGCTTAAGTGTTTAAAGCTGCAGTGGCCTATTTTGTAAAAAATAGTCTGGTCACTAGTGGGGTTTAAGACCGTGGTCCTTAAAGGGAACCTTAACGGAGAGGGATATGGATGTTTCCTTTTAAAGGAAATGGGAACCAAATGCTTAAAAAATAAATAAATAAATAAATAAAAAGCCAGATACTTAAGGAGAGAGAAGGATCTGGGTCTAATAGAGCCTTCCCTCTCCTCAGCCACCTGGTGCCCGTTCTAGCGTTGGCTCCCCCGTAGCAGCATTCAACCAATTCGGTCAAATGCTGCTATCTCGGCCACCAAAGTGAGGCTTTGGGAAGTCTTCAGGAGCCCGAGTGCTCCCAAAGATGGGTCGCTCCATACTGCGCATGCACAAGCGCCCTTTATCGCATAATCATGCATGCACAGTATGGAGCCGGTTGTCTTCGGTAGGACTCGGCTCCTGAAATCCTTCACAGTGGTGGATTCAAACGTGGAAGGAAGCGCTGCACGGAGGGCAACAGGAGTGTAGAGAGAAGGCATATTAGGACCCAGAGCCTTCCCTCTCCTTAGGCAAGTATCTTTTTTTTTTTTTTAAAGCATTTGGTTCCCAGTTGCTTTAAACAATACCAGTTGCCTGCCAGCCCTGCTGATCTCTTTGTATGTAGTAGTGGCGGAATCATACACCTGAAACAAGCATGCAGCTAATCCAGTCTGACTTCAGTCAGAGCACCTGTTCTTCATGCTTGTTGAGGGGCTGTGGCTAAAAGTATTAGGCCTCTTTCACAGTGCGATGTTAAAACACCATTTAACGCAGAATAACTCAGTGCAATGAAAAATCAATGCCCCATTCACAGTGCACACGTTGCGTTGGTGACTAACGCTGCACGTTAAGTGAAAGTGCTCCATGCTGTGCGTTATACACGTTATTAGCTGCGTTGGACTGTTTGCACATGCTCAGTAATCACTTGGAAGCATACTTTTCATTGCCTGTATGCTCTACTGTATGCGACAGTAACGGGGCATTAAGTTGCGTTGCAACTTTTTTTGGCCGTTGCATTGTAATTTGTGTTGCGACTTTAACACTGCATCAAAACGCACCGTCCTACTGTGAAAGAGGCCTTAGAGACTCAGGATTAGCTGGAGAGTCAGGCAACTGGTACTATTTTAAGAGGAAAAATCCACATCCTTCTCAGGTAAAGTTCCCTTTAGGTGGTTAACAGGTATAGAAAGCAGTGTGTAGGCACCTATATGTTGGCTGTGGGACGTTGTCATCCCAAACATACAATCTGTGTAATACCAGTGGTAAGCTCATATGGGCCTATCAAAATTGCTTCACTTTGGAGTCTCTTAGTCAAGAGTTTTTGTTTTGGAGCAAAGTTTGTACATTGTAGAGGATACCCCAGGTGGATGCTTAATAGAGCTAGACATATTGCCATTTATTGCATATGATGCATCATCACTCCATTCAGTTTTTTGTCTCCAATCTGCCTACTTTTGTCACAAATAACAGTAATGAATATAAGGGTATAGTGAAAATTATTCAAGATTTTCTTACCATTCTGTAAGAATTTGCTAATTCTGTATCTGGATGACTAACATGTACTGGAATACAGCTGCTATTATGCCTCCAAAAGGGCTCCCTCCCTTGGTTCTGTGTTGCCCCCTAGCCTCTTGTCCAGGGACCAGACATCCTACCTGGCTTGCAACTGTTGGAACGCACAGGTGTGGGGCCTCATTCTGCCGCTATTGTACTGTGCACAACACTGGCAGATCAGTTGTGTCCGATAGTCAAAGACAAAACTTTTTCTATAGGATAGTCTCTAAACCAATTTCCACCATGCAGTGGCGTACCTAGGACATTTGGCACCCGGTGCTGGGTATTAAAAGACACCCCCCCCCCCTAAAAAAAATGGGCGTGACCATAACCTGCGGCGTGCTTCGTGGCAAAAATTGGCGTGGTCATGACCGGATGAGGGCGGAGCTAACTGTAATTTAAAGTATTAGCTAGTATAGTTGCCCCAGTATAGCTAGTAGTTTCCCCCAGAATAGCTGCCCCCAGTGAAGCTAGTATAGTTGCCCCCAATGAAGTTAGTATAGTTACCCCCAGTATAGCTAGTTTAGTTGCCCCCAGTATAGCTAGTATAGTTGCCCCCAGTATAGCTAGTATAGTTGTCCCCAGTATAGCTAGTATAGCTGCCCCAGTATAGCTAGTATAGCTGCCCCCAGTATAGCTGCCCCCAGCATAGCTAGTATAGCTGCCCCAGTATAGCTGCCCCCAGTATATCTGGTATAGTTGCCCCCAGTATATCTGGTATAGTTGCCCCCAGTATAGCTGGTATAGTTGCCCCCAGTATAGCTGGTATAGTTGCCCCCAGTATAGCTAGTAGAGCTGCCCCCAGTATAGCTAGTAGAGTTGCCCCCAGTATAGCTGGTATAGTTGCCCCCAGTATAGCTAGTAGAGCTGCCCCCAGTATAGCTGCCCCCAGTATAGCTAGTATAGCTGCCCCCAGTATAGCTAGTATAGCTGCCCCCAGTATAGCTGGTATAGTTGCCCCCAGTATAGCTGGTATAGTTGCCCCCAGTATAGCTAGTAGAGCTGCCCCCAGTATAGCTGCCCCCCAGTATAGCTAGTTTAGTTGCCCCCAGTCAAGCTGCCCCCAGTATAGCTAGTTTAGTAGCCCCCAGTATAGCTAGTATAGCTGCCCCCAGTATAGCTGGTATAGTTGCCCCCAGTATAGCTGCCCCCAGTATAGCTAGTTTAGTTGCCCCCAGTATAGATGCCCCCAATATAGCTAGTATAGTTGCCCCCAGTATAGCTGCCCCCAGTATAGATGTCCCTGGAGGGGGGGAAGCAGCACTAGAAGGAGGGGCAGTGGGGGCAGCGGTGGGGAGGGGGGAAATATCCCCCCCCCTCCCTCACCTGGGACCCCTCCTTCTGCCTCTCTCCCCCTCCATTCAGCGGTGGCAAGTGCGGGCTCGGCGGCGGGGAGACGTGCGGAGAATTACTCACCACTTCCGCGTTCCAAGCGCCGGCAGCGTCATGCTTGGAACGTGGAGGTGGTGAGTAATTCTGCGCATGTCTCCCGTCCCCGCCGAGCCCGCACTTGCCACCGCTGAATGGAGGGGGAGAGAGGCAGAAGGAGGGGTCCCAGGTGAGGGAGGGGGGGGGGGGGGGGATATTCCATGAAGGCGGAGATCTGTGACGACATGACGCTGCCGGCGCTTGGAACGCGGAAGTGGTGAGTAATTCTCCGCACGTCTCCCCGCCGCCGAGCCCGCACTTGCCACCGCTGAATGGAGGGGGAGAGAGGCAGAAGGAGGGGTCCCAGGTGAGGGAGGGGGGGATATTTCCCGCCTCCCCACCGCTGCCCCCACTGCCCCTCCTTCTAGCGCTGCTTCCCCCTCCTGCTCTGTGCTGTGGGGGGTCGTGGCGACACCCCCCTGGGTGTCTGTCACCCGGTGCGCCCCGCCCCCCCTGCGCACTACAGTAGGAACGCCACTGCCACCATGTAATTTATTTTATTTCTTGCTCTGCGTGTAATGTGCAGTAGGTGGGCTGCACGATTAGTCCCCTCAGACTCATTTTAAGTGATCCCTTAAAATGCAATGAGGAGGGTGATAACTTCCCCCTATCTCTCGGAACATGGCAGCGCATACAGCTATTTGAAACCAGGAGAAACTGAAGGAAAATACTTTGGATAGAGCATTGCATCTGCCACAGATTTTAAACTTTGTTTGGCATTTGCTGCTAAGATACCTTTAAAGGACAACTGAAGTGAGAGGGATATGGTGGCTGCCACATTTATTTCCTTTTAAAGAGAATCTGTATTGTTAAAATCGCACAAAAGTAAACATATCAGTGCGTTAGGGGACATCTATTACCCTCTGACACAATTTCGCCGCTCCTCGCCGCATTAAAAGTGGTTAAAAACAGTTTTAAAAAGTTTGTTTATAAACAAACAAAATGGCCACCAAAACAGGAAGTAGGTTGATGTACAGTATGTCCACACATAGAAAATACATCCATACACAAGCAGGCTGTATACAGCCTTCCTTTTGAATCTCAAGAGATCATTTGTGTGTTTCTTTCCCCCTGTTCTCATGCACTGAAGTTTCAGGCTGCTTGTTTCTTCCTGCAAACAGCTTTGCCCTTGTCTGTAATTCTTCAGTATGTGAAAGCCCAGCCAGCTCAGAGGACGATTTATCCAGCTTGTAAAAGATAAGAGAGAAGAAAGAAGCTGCTCTAATCCTAAATAACACACAGGCAGTGTGCAGAGAGGGGCCTGGAAGGGGGAGTTCATAGCAGAACCACAACACTGAAGAACTTGGCAGCCTTCCAGACACAGGCCGACAAGTCTGACAGGGGAAAGATACATTGATTTATTACAAAGACAGTGATAGTATAAAGTGCTGCAGTAAGCCAGAACACATTAGAATAGCTTTTTGAACTTGTAGGATGATAAACAGGATGCAATTTTTGTTACGGAGTCTCTTTAAGCAAGTTGCCTGGCTATCCTGCTGATCCTATATCTCGAATCCTTTTGGCCATAGACCCTGAACAAGCATGCAGCAGATCAGGTTTTTCTGACATTGTCAGATCTGACAAGATTAACACATGCTTGTTCCTGGTGTTTTCAGACACTATCACAGACCAATATCAGCAGGGCTGCCAGACAACTGTTATTGCTTAAAAGGAAATAAATATGGCAGCCTCAATATACCTCTAAATTAAGTTGTCCTTTAAGACCTCAGGTCATATGGCCAATGCTTCCAAACATTTTGCTCAAGTCCATAGAGGTGACATTCAGTATTTTACATTGGCAGAGTTACTTGCCTTGTGCGAAGGGAAGAAATTTACCATAAGCTCCTAGTCTGTAAGGTGGCATGGATTTCCCACCTTGGCACATGGATGTCAGATGGTCTCAATGCACATTGGGAATTGATTTTGGGTTATTGATTTTAGACTTTGTAACTCCACTCCAGGTTTTTGGAAATGCATGTTAAAATTCTCCTCCCTTTTCTGTGTGTTGGCCAACAGGGTTCTATATATGTACTGGCTAGAGACGCGTTTTGGATTTGTCTATACTAAAAAGGAACTTTCTTTTTCAGCACCGTCATGGTACAGTGGGGGTATGAGTACTGTCACTTTGCTTCCAACTGGCAGGGAGCACATTTGTCCCTCTGTTTTCATGGGCAGTTTTTTCTCTCTGAGATCACATATTCAGAAAACATTCCTGGGTTCACCCACAATTTTACAGATTATGGCAAAATACATAATCCTTTTTAAAGCAGTCCTGAACTCAGAATTTTCTCTCTGCAGTGGAGCAGCACTGGGTGTAGCCATGGCTAGGGGTGCCGCTATGGTGCTCAGTGTTCTTCCCCTGTGATTTTTTTTTAATAGTTTGGGCAACAATTGGGAAAATAGCTGCGGGCTGGAGACTGTACTACTTCCTGCACTACATGTAGTTCCCCTACCCCTTCCTGTCCTGTGGGCAATGTGCTTCCTTGCTCTCTATATACAGCCTGCAGTGAGTGTATGTGAAGAGTAGCAGGGTGTGTAGAGAGAATGATTGCTGTGCTGCAGCTGGGACATTAGCAGGGAGAGGTGGCAGGATGTGTTTAGTGCTTCAGAAGTTGCCCGTCAGTAGCCATGTGTACTGGCTGCTGTAATACCAGAGTTCCCTAGACTATTGATTATTTATCCTAATCAGAGTAATTAATCAATAATGCAGGGCAGTCTGTTGTTGCAAAACACAAAAAGAGAAAGACCGAGAGCCCAACAGAGTGTAGTATGTATTCCATTTGATGGATAGTGTAAGTGAATTGATACTCACAAACCAGGGTTACCCGATAGGCAACCACACAGAGGAACTAGGCTGAGACAAACACTTGTTTCTGTTTGCTCCATCCCCTATTGCCTGATGAAGCAGGGCCACAGCTGCGAAAAGCGTTGCAACTGTTTTTTGGAGTATATTAATCCCCTCTGAATATTCTCTACACTGTCATCAAAAATATGGATTTGGAAAACTGGAACGACTGTGGAATTAAACTAAGGCCTGGTGCACACCAGAGGAGTTTTTCTGAGTGTTTTGAGTTTTTAAATCTGCTGCTAATATCCTATGTGTCTGTGCACACTGGAGCAATGAGGTTTTGTAAAAAACCCCATAGCATTACATTGGGAGGAGCTTTTGAAACCTTTAAAAGCTCATCCCAATGTAATGCTATGCGTTTTTTTACAAAACCTCATTGCTCCAGTGTGCACAGACACATAGGATAACATTAGCAGCAGATTTAGAAACTCAAAACGCTCAGAAAAACTCCTCTGGTGTGCACCAGGCCTAATAGAGGTTTTATTGGAGGATTCGAGAGTCCGATCCTTTGAGTTTTTAATATCTACATACGGAATACCATCATCAGACAGACCCCTGTATGATAAAATAAGTAGGTTTTTAAATAAATACCTGTATAACCCAATTACCTTATTACCCAAAATTAACAAAGTAATTCACCCAGAAGGAACACATTTAAAGGGCACTTCAATATTTTATAGAATCATACTTGATCTAAAAGAAGTTTCTCCCAGATGGCAATTAGACAAGTGGCAGGATTGTTTGAATTTGGACATTGGTATAGAGGAATGGGAGATGACTGTCAACTTACTTAGAACAGTGCTGTCCAACTTCACGGGCATGGAGGGCCATTTTTTTTCAGACCCCATGGCGGAGGGCCGAAGGTTCTTGCTAAAGCCGCAAACCCCCCCCCCCTCAGGAAAAAAAATGCAATTAAAGGACAATTAGATTAGCAGCACTTTCCACAAAATGCAATTTAAGATTTTGGTGAAGTTGCGTGGCGCACACGGCGTGCCAAAAACCATGGGAGTTCCGTTGCGAGTAGAGCAGCGCGTGTAGCCGAAAAATGGGTGTGGTCATGGACCAGAATGTGGGTGTGGCCACGGGTGGAGACAAATTTACATGAACTTAGCAATGTGGGACATTAGATTAGGACAGTGGTGGTGAACCTTTTGGAGGCCGAGTGCCCAAACTGCAACTTAAAAGTCACTTATATATCGCAAAGTGGCAACAGCGATTTAAACTACATACAAACGTTTTAACTCATACATGAACATTATGGAAAATCCAAGTTGAAAATAAACTCTGAAGATAAACAATTTCATCCATCCTACTCCTGAAAAATGTATTTTTTTTTTAGAACCTCCCAGTTTTATTTTCCGTTTTAAAAAACTAAAAAAGGTTTAATGCTATTGTCTCATGATGATGATTCAGCTTTTCCATAGTCTTGCAGTTCGCAATCATGTGACCCCCAACAAGACAAATTCAGCAATCATCAGGCCCCCAACAAGGCACATTCAGCAATCATGAGGCCCCCAACAAATCATGAGGCTCCCAACAAGACAAAATCAGCAATCTTGAAGCCCCCAACAAGACAAATTCAGCAATCGTGATGCCCCCAACAAATCATGAGGCCCCCAACAAGACAAATTCAGCAGTCATGAGGCACATAAATAGAGAGCATTTCACATAAATAGGCAGAATGCCCCTTTAATATGGTAGACACCTCTCACCTGGCTTCTGTATTCTCCTCTACTGGCTGCTGTGCCTGGCTGGCCTGGCAATAGTGTTTTTGGCCAGATTGGTGATGTGTGGGCTGAAAGGCCTTGCGGTGCTGCTGTGGCCGGGCTGGCGGTGATGCTGTGGTGTGGCCGGATGAGGTAACAGGTGCCCCCCCAGTTAGATAGTGACAGGTGTCCCCCCAGTTAGATAGTGACAGGTGTCCCCCCAGTTAGATAGTGACAGGTGCCCCCCCAGCTAGATAGTGACAGGTGCCCCCCAAGTTAGATAGTGACAGGTGCCCCCCCCCCAGCTAAATAGTGACAGGTGCCCCCCAAGTTAGATAGTGACAGGTGCCCCCCAAGTTAGATAGTGACAGGTGCCCCCCAAGTTAGATAGTGACAGGTGCCCCCCCAGTTAGAGAGTGACAGGTGTCCGCGTTACCTCATTGCAGAGCTGCCCGCCAATGCCTTCTCCTCTCTCCCCGCTGGGCTAGCGCTGCCTCACAGCTCAGACCTCACAGATCGCGGCGACTGAAACAAGCAAAGCGCGCGCATAACACCTGCGCGGCAGAACGTCAAATGCGGAAGTGACTGATTTCACTTCCGCATGTGACGTACTCCGTGCGGGTAATATGCGCACTCAGTCTGCCTCAGTCGCCGCGATCTGCGAGGTCTGAGCTGTGAGGCAGCGCCAGCGGGGACACAGGAGAGGCCACACAAGAGGGAGCAGGCATGGCGCCCATAGCGCACGCCATGCCTGCATCTCGGGGAGAGGAGCAGGCAGCAACAGAAGGCCTGGCGGGCCGGATGCGGCCCGCCAGTTGGACAGCGCTGACTTAGAAAAATGTAACACTGTGTGGGTCATCATGAAGGATTAATTAAAAGCATCTGGCAGTGGTCTATGACCCTGGAAAAAATCTCTAAATTCGACCCCAAAGTTTCTCCATTATGCCAGAGGAATTGCAACCTGATGGGTACAATGGATCATGTTTTGTGGAAGTGCCCTAAACTCAAAAAGCTGTGGGATGTTGAATGTTTCTTGAAACAATTACCAATGTTTCTTCAGTCACTACCACCAGGTTTGGCACTACTTAAAGTGAACCTCCGGACTAAAAATCAACTCAGCAGCACTGAAAAGGCTTTGTGTTTCTTTAACAGTTTCACAGCATCAGAACTTTGTTTCTCTTAAGGCAGCCATACACTGGTCGATGTGCCATCAGATCGACCAGCTGACAGATCCCTATCTGATCGAATCTGATCAGATAGGGATCGTATGGCTGCCTTTACTGCAAACAGATTGTGAATCGATTTCAGCCTGAAACCGATCACAATCTGTTCAGCTGCTCCTGCCGCCTGTCCTCCCCCCGCGCATACATTACCTGACGCTGGCTCCCGGGCATCTTCTCCACGCTGCACCGCTCTGTTCTTGCTACATCTCGGCGCTTCCTGTGTCACTCCGTGACCAGGAAGTTCAAATAGAGCGCCCTCTATTTGAACTTCCTGGGTCACTGCAGTGACCCAGGAAGCGCCGGGATGGAGCGGGTGCAGCGCTGAGAAGATGCGGAGAAGACGCCCGGGAGCCCGCATCAGGTAATGTATTTTTCATCGGATCGGCCGCCGCTAGCGACGCGCACTTTACCCGCGGGCGATCGAGGGTAATTTCCCGCACGGCGCGATCGACGGACCGATCCGATTTCGGGAGGAAATCGGATCGTCGGCGGCGTTTACTGCGAACGATTGGCAGCAGATTCGATCCCAGGATCGAATCTGCTGTCAAAACGGCCGGGAATCGGGCCAGTGTATGGCCACCTTTATACAAGCCTCATTTTTAGATGCACAGAAGAAAACTGCCTGGGCTTTTTTCCCCTGATGTTGTGCAAAGCATGATGGGATTTCTGATTTTGTTGTTCTCGTTCTGCTGTTTTGGTGCAATTTTTTTTTTTACATTTTTAATTTGACATTTGAAGCCTAGCGTGTGCAGCTGGGAGGGTTAATCAGGACACAGGATAGTTGGAACTGTGTCTCCTGCTCCTTGTCACCTCCTTTCAACCAAAAAGATGGCTGCCCCCATGACAAAGATGGCAGCCCCCATGAATCACAAACATTTGCCTGTTCTTTTAAAACAGGGTGGGTAAGAGATTATATTACCTAGCTATTCTAATTAACATAACTAATGTAACTTGATGACAGTATGTTTGTTTAGGCTGAAGTTCCCCTTTAACCTGGGAGATGGAGACCCACCTCATAAGAGACTGATCACTACACATATTTTTATAGTGGCTAGGAGCCAAATTGCTCTCAATTGGAAAACAACATATGTATCAACCCTTAACCTTCCTGGCTAAGCCCGAGCTGAGCTTGGGCTATGCCGCGCAGGAGGATTTCTCAGGCCCTGTTGGGCAGATTTGCATACATTTTTTTTTTCAACACGCTGCTAGCACTTTGCTACCTGCGTGTGCACTCCGATCGCCGCCGCTCCGCGCCGATTAGCCGCCGCCGCTCTGCCGCCCCCCCCCAGACCCCGTGCGCTGCCTGGCCAATCAGTGCCAGGCAGCGCTGAGGGGTGGATCGGGACTCCCTTTGACGTCACGACGTCCATGACGTCGCCCCGCCCGTCGCCATGGTGACGGGGGAAGCCCTAATGGAATTCCCGTTCAGAACGGGATTTTCAGATGGGCTTGATCGCCGGAGGTGATCGAAGAGGGTAGGGAGATGCCGCTGCAGAGCGGCTGTCATGTAGCTAGCGCTAGGCTAGCTACATGTTTAAAAAAAAAAAAATTTAAATAGTGCTGCACTGCCCCCTGGCGGTTTTAATTAACCGCCAGGAGGGTTAAAGAAATCCTTAGAAAAGTCAAATAGAAATCACTTGCTGAAAAAGCTTGGTCAATAAAATCTGGATGCTTGCAGTCTTTCCTGAGAAGGGTGAATCTCTGGCCTACGGTATACAAACAATCTAAGGGCTTGGAATTCTGAGGTGTTAAGGTGTCTTAGGTTCTCTCACATTGGAAAATACCTGATGCATCGATGAGGTTGTCTCTGGATTGTTGCCTGTACATGCTTTTGACTCTGTACTCTGGAAGCAAAATTGGGATGAAGGAGACGTGACATGGGATAATATAGATTAGATTAGGTGGTAGTAGTAGTTTAGTTTCTAATTTAGTTATTTAGGAATTCACTGTATTGGAAGTCCAGACATATATAGTAATACAACCAAAAACCATACTAGCATATACAAATCATTCAACCATGGTGGCATATTATGCTCATTGGTTCCACTCCCTGGGATCTCAGCAGGGTGGTTCACAACCCCCATTTCCCAGGTTGAGAGAAACCTTACTAGACCAAGACTTACAAGACCAAGAATGCCTCAATGAGCTTACTGGATTTCACAATGGAACTTACTTCCTAGAATTAGCTAGTAGACTGAAAACTTTAACTTTAAAGGTTACGTCAAAAACATATGCTTTTGACTTTGTTTTTTCCTTTGAGAATATAGGCCAAAATGGTATAGTAGTAGCTTTCTACAAAAGCTACAAATATTCTTTAGTAAATTTAGCCAAGATAAGTTTTTTAAGACAAAAATGTGCCTTAAGTCAAAACTGCATTAAAATATAATCTAATGCTATTTTTGTTACTTTTATCTTTAAAATACACGTTTGAAGCGTTTAACAAACATGGACAAAGGCAAATATAACCATAATGACTATACAAATACTCTTGTATGTTAGATAGTAACTACATAGACTTTTCAAAATTGGGAAGGATACTAAAGAAAAAATAATTTGTCTAACTTTTTATGATTGTTCAGAATATTAAAATTGTTATTATATCTTGAAAATAAATAATAAATGCAGTTCTACTCTGTTGACTGTAAACTGTATTATACATGATATAAGTAGCTTACTTGTTATCATTAACACATGTTCTTGTATTATATATGGAAATACCATTTGATGCGTGCGTGCGTGCGTGCGTGCGTGTGTTCAAAACTTCAAAAAAAATTATTGTAAATGGAGTATATTAATAAATCTAAACCTTTGAAAATGTAGTTTCATGTCGGCTTCGAGGAGGTAAATCCACCACTGCCTCCTCAGTAATGTTAAAGTTTTTAGCATGTTTTATCCTGTTGGCGCCTCTGTTCAATTCCTGCTGTTGCAGAAATCAGTGATACAGGTTCTGACAGCTGACTTCTGTAGTGAGCAGAGACGCAAGATCCAGGCAATTTAGATTAGCTTGATTGCAGGTAATCTTTTCTCAGCTCCCCCTTCCACCCGGTTGTCTTCCCCATGACCCTTTCCCTCTTTTCACATTTAGTGGCTTCTTTTAACAGCAAATCCCTGCTAAACAGCACTAGTGATGTCTGCAGTCCTGGCGAGAGGTCTTCCTGCCATTTCTCCTCTCCCACCAGGCTCTCTGTCTTGTGCCTCTACCTCTTTATTCCCCCTCCTCCTATGCATCCCCCTTTCATATGTCCTCATTTTTATATAGCACTGACCTCTTCTGCAGCACTGTACAGAGTACAGTGCTGCAGAAGATGAAGCAACGTTTGCTCTCTACATCACCATGACGCACTTCCTCCTTCAAGCCGGAAGGAGGAAGTGTGCCATGGTGAGGCTTGCAACACGACCAATAGGATGCGTGAAAGCTCTTTGAAACGCAGGGTGGACGGTAGTATTATGGGTAATTAACCCCTTATCAACCAGCCGCTCAGCTGCGGCAATTAAGCTTCATATGAATCACGATTAATCACTTGTGATTACTCGTGAGAGCATGCCTGCACCCAACTATCTTTCCTCAAAGTGACAGACCTAACTCCAACTATAAATGCCTGCTTAGCCGAACTACAGCAATGGATGAGTAACAACTGGCTGAGACTAAATGCAGATGAAACTGAAGTCCTTCTGATCGGAGGGCAGCACATGACAACAAAACAACAACTTGCAGTGTTCACCACTGGGAATAGGAGGCACGGATCTACACAGCTCTGAGCATGTGCATGTCCTGGGAGTTCTAATAGATGGGGATTTAAACTGCAAAACTCACATCTCTGCTGTGGTGAGATAATCCCAATTCCCCCCCCCCCCCCCCCCGAAGAACTGCAAACCTTAGTTCATGCCTTCATTACACCCAGAATGGACTATTGTAATGCTCTCTACACCCTTGCACCACCTACAGCTGATATAGAATACTGCTGCCAGACTGTTAACAAGCCAACCAGTCACTGTCACATAACACCAGTCCTGCACTCCCCTTCACTGGCTACCAGGGGTGTACCTGGGTAATTTAGAGCCTATGGCAAACACAAAAATTGCGCCCCCACCCCTCTTACCCCCCCTTCCCGGTCAGAGCCTCCTTCCCCTCTAAAAGCAGCATCCTTTCTCATGTCCCGTCTCGTTTCTCCATGTGTTTTGGTTGCCTGTGCTTTTTTTGGCTCGGGATATTGCTGAAGTTACTTTTTTGGAAATATCCCTTCTTATTCCCTCTGTGCTCTTTTCTAATACTAAGCCAAGTGTGCCCTACATAAATAATTTAAGTAGCCATGTTCTCCAGATAACAGAATTAAGCTGATCTGAGGTCTGAGTGACGAGGAGGCATGGTGGCATAGTACAGGGGCAGGCATGGCACCCATGGCACGAGCCATGCCTGCACCCCTCTAGATACGCCTCTGCAGTGGCTACCTATAAAATGGAGGATGCTATTCAAGATCGCCCTACTGACATTTAAGTCACAACATAATCTGGGCCCTGGATATTTGAAAGAAATGTTGCAGCTGCATAGCAATCCCAGATCCACAGCTTCTAATAATCTAGTCATGCCCAGAGTCCACCTGAAAAATGTTGGTCAAAGAGCCTTCTGTCATGCCGCTCCCACATTATGGAACTCCTTACCTCAGCAGATCAGGACAGCTCCATCTCTGGACGTGTTTAAATCCAGACTGAAAACCCACCTGTTCAGGTCTGGCAGTTGCAGAAATATAATTTTTGTTGTGCTAACACTTCATCCTACAACCAATGACTGAATCTGAGAGAGCCTAAGTGCTTTGAGACCTATGGGAGAAAAGCGCTATACAAATGTTATTGTTATTGTAAAGTGCTAGCATGTCTTCCCTAAGTAGAGGCCACTGAAGTGAATTAGTCGTCAGTGTGTAAAGAGCCAGACAGACAGCGTTATGCTCTACTTCAGCTGCCAAGTGACCTCCCAGTTATATCAGCTTAGTAACGCTGCAAAGGACAGAGATCAGCTCAGACTTGGCAACTTCACTCAGTGCTGGAGCAAGATACAGTCACGTGTTGGAAAATAGCTGTGTGATTAGAAAAACGGGAAGCACACAGAACACTCAGCTCCACTGTAAACATATTTATAGAATGACTGCAGCCAAAGTGTAGCGTTGTCACATCTTATAAATGATCTGATGAGGTATGATTCTACTAGGGCAGGTTTAGCTCTATACTTGCCTCCATCTCACTGCCTTATGTAAGAGAGAGGAGTGGAAGCAAGAGACTTGTCCGTAATGACCCTTTGCTTTCACAGCCTAGCCTGCATAAGAAAAACTAACTTTCGTATGTACACAGTCAAAGCTTCCCACCTAGGCCCTTTAATAAGAAGTGTCTGTAGAACATGAATGTTTTCCTGCGACAAGCACATTTCAGACACTAAAACTAGAGGTAAAAATAAACTGCTGAGATAAACGATTGTATCTATCCTACTACTCAGAAAAAAATGACAGTTTTATTTTCTATGTATCAACTAAGAAAATAATTTTGTATTGTCTCATATGCTGACACGGTCTTTCAGTGTCCCGAAGCTAAACTATATTTTATCTATGCCCTGCGCTCAGAAGCTGTTCTCTGCCAGGAAAGTAGTTTATGGTTATAATTCCTTATCAGTGAGGGGAGTCAGCTCAGCTGTACAGATCTACTAGCAGAGTGGTGATCAGAGCTGCTGTACACATGGCAGAAAATCAGCTGAAGTAGTAATTATTGGCTGACTAATCTAGCATGTGCTAAGGCCTTTATTTCAGATTTCAGAGAAACTCACGTGCATGCCTAAATGTTAACTCTTTCAGGCAGAAAAAGAAAAAAAGGAAGAAAGCCTAGTTATTAGCATGCTTGGCACTGTACATGGGGTGAGGGAATGAAGCTGGCACTCCTCATGGCTGCAAGGGAAATTTCCTGGTGGTTATGCTACTGATTCCAACAAGCTTTACCCAAGTGTAAGAAGCCAGTCACATAGGGATACAAGCCTGCTGGACCATGGTCAATTTAATGCTAATAATTCTGCCTGGCATGCAAACATGTGGCAGGACACAGCAAGTATGTCTGGGCACACACTACTCTAATGCAGTGCCACTTGCCTATGGAGTGCCACAGGGTTCTGTACTATCACCATTACTCTTTGCAGTCTACATGCTCCCACTGGGCAAAATAATTCAAAACTATGGGCTAGGATACCATTGTTATGCAGATGACACACAACTGTATCTGTCCTTCAAGCCTGGCACCCAAGACCCATCAGCATCCATAAATGCGTGTCTAGTGGATTTACAAAATTGGATGAACACCAGCTGGCTGAGGCCGAACTCTGACAAAACAGGTGTTGGTGGTAGGTGGTCTACGCATGATGGATAAAGTTCAAAACGTTCACCACCCCAAACTAGCAATTGGGGGAGATACTGTACAGTATAAAGACTCTGTGCGAAACCTTGGGGTGATCCTAGATGGAAATCTAAAACTCAGACAGCTGTCGTCAAGTCTTCCTTCTTCCATCTAAGAAATATAGCGAAAATCAAACACCTTATCGCAGACCTACCTGCCCTGGTTCATGCATTTGTATCCTCCCGCCTATACTACTGCAACGCCCTGTTCATCGGATCTACAGATAAGGTTCTGCGCCCCTTACAGCTGGTACAGAATGCTGCAGCCAGACTCCTAGCCAATGCCCCCCGCAGCTCACACATCACCCCAGTACTGCAAACTCTTCACTGGTTGCCAGTAAAATGGAGAATCAATTTTAAGATCTGCCTGCTGACATTCAAGGCTCTACACCACATGGGACCCAAATACATAGCGGATCTATTGGAACTTTATGCCCCTCCACGCACCCTCCGCTCTGCCAACAAGATGACGCTGGTTATTCCCAGGATACACTTAACATTTGGTGCTCGGGCCTTTTCCTATGCAGCCCCTACTCTATGGAACTCACTTCCACAATCAGTATGAGAGGCTCCTTCTCTGGACAGCTTTAAAAAAAAGGCTAAAAACTCACCTCTTTTCCCGAGCCTTTGAGACTGCATAATGCAGGGTCACAGCGCTTTGAGTCCCCAGGGAGAAAAGCGCTATAAAAATATTACTGTTATTGTAAACTCATTGCCAATTATATGCAACTTGGCATTTGGCCAATCAAAATCATTAGGGCTCTTTCACATTAGGGCAGATTCTCTGCGTTTCAACGCAAAGGATAAAGTTTGCGTTACCCAAGGTGAAATGAAAGTCCATAGACTTTCATTTTAGCTTTCACATATAACGCAGCCTTTTTCTGCGTTGCGTTACACTGCACCCAGGCGCAGTTTTTCGGCCGACGCTAGCTTTATGCGTTACAATGTTAGTCAATGTAAAACGCACACTATGCGCGTTTTTAATCCGTTAACGCAGGCAATCAGTCCCAGAATGCAACAGAGGAACAATGTAGAAAGTTGAAAACTAAAAGAAAAAAAAATTACCCGCGTTTTTCTATGTGCAGTAACGCATTGAAAACGGAACAAAAACGCACACTCACTGCAGTGCAACGCATATCAAAACGCATTAAAACGCATACAACAAAACGTATGCTTTGAGCGTTCTCCAACGCACCCTGTGATGTGAAAGGAAGTTCATCTGATTGTTAGCATCTCAATTACCAAATCTAAAGCCTGGTCATAAACAATAATTAGTCCGATTTCTCTATGGCAGCCAGTCACATCTGAGCTGTCAATTCTATATGGCAATGCATATAATGCAATAAGTAATCTGGGTGGCTGCTTTTCGAAACACTGCTGTTCCTTTGGGTTCAATGCATGGCACCATGCCTACTTTTAATGGTTACTATGGACTTGGACATTCCTGTGAAATGCATTGTTTGACCCTACTTTGTGCAATAAACTCTTGAATCTCGATAATGTTACACTGGCGTTCTTTTGTTAAGTACTAAAAATCGTAAAGATTTAAAAAAAAAAAAAAAAAAAGAAGGAGCAGAACCCATACCGAAAAGCTACAATTTGCAGCACAAAAGGACATTTGTATGCACTGCAGCATCCGCTATCAGGCACATCTGGGCACCCATTATAAAAGACCCGATTTGCAGCAAACAAAGCGCACGCTATGCAATGCCTTAATTTGCATATCTGCATGTTTCAGCACCCGCGGTTCAATCAGGCGCCTGGGTAATGAAGCTTACCTTCCTTGCAGCAGGGTGTAGGTTGAGGTTAGGAGGGGGTGGTGGTGTGGGGGAGGTTTCAGTGTTAGGTAGAGGGACATCTTAGTGTTAGGCATTAGCAGAGGGACGTCTTAGGGTTGTGCATCGGTAAATCCATGAGAGGGGAAAGGCAACTATACCTCTCCTTACTAAAGACTTTAATTGTTTTATCCTTTTTGGATGCCTCCATCTACCCATTGTTACTCCTTGCAGCTCTGTTGGAAAGTTGTATTTTTACCGTGGCATTTTTCCCAGGATCTACTGTACCTACCCACCAGGAGTGCGGCCTTCAAGAATCCTTGCAAGCCATACCGAGAGTGGGAATTCCACCATATGCCTTATTGGTGATTGCAGTTCCTTTGCAGCCCGAGTGACTCTCACTACATTACATGTCCTGGTGTTTTAATAGATTGCCCTATTGGGGTCCTGGTATTTTATCTCCCAAGTGTTTTCTCGATCCACAGATTACCATGGTCCACCTCTCTCTAGAACTACTTTTATTAAGGAGGTATCGGGGCTTTGATGATTAATGCAGAACGTTAACAACATTAATGCGGAACTGGAGCGAAAATAACGTAATGAATAAAATTGCTTAGTTGTTTTTACAATATTAACTTCTAAATCATTTACTTAATGTTTGCCCATTGCATAATCTTTCCTCACCCTGATCTACATTCTGAAATTTATTGCAGGCGGCAACATCTTTGGCCCTGCCAGACAATGCCTGTGCATGGAACTCAGTAAACCAATATTTCACAAAGGGAGATACTGCATGCTTGGCAGTTTATAGCAGCCATTATTTCCCATAGTGCAACGAGGTTCACAGGCAGGAACTGTCAGGGCCATGTCATGACATCACACAGTGGGAGGGGTTTCACCACAATATCCGCCAGATGTCCCTGGTGATCTGTTTGAGAAAAAGTACAGATTTCATGTGGGAAAGGTGTATCAGCTACTGATTGGGATGAGGTTCAATCAGAGGTTAAAGTTCCCCTCTAAGTAAAAACAAAAACAACAAAAAAAAGTTTCCCTTAAATTATATCAGATATTGCAACTAATTTTTAAACCCCCCTTTTCCTTTTATAAATTGTGCACTGAAATACTGCAAAAAACAGAGTTTTCAGATACTGTAAGGATTGTTTAAGTGCAGTGATAGATGTTGTTCATACACTTACTGGATAGTAAGTGTATGAAGCGCCTTCCATCCCCATTTTCCGGGAAGAGCACAGCCATTCCAATGTCTTTAAAAGAGTTTGAAGAAAATATGAATCGTCGTATTTTTCTAGTTAACCCCCCTCAACTCACTCAAGACGCACAATTCAGTCAATTTCCTACTGAAAGCATTTTGAAAATCACAAGTGTTATTTACATTCAACATGAAATCCAATTAATGCCCATCATAGAGCTCTTGACAAAAATCGGTGGTGGAGATGTGAAGTCTTTCTCAGCAATGTACTTTATACAGCCATCGGGTGGCGCTCTGGGTATAAACACACTTTATTATAGTCAATCAAATACTGTCACGCAGAATGTCTTGCACTCATGCACTGTTATAACAAGATACTGATCATTCAGTAAGTAATTCTTAAACAATGCATAACACATACTTTTAGGATATACAGCAAAGTTAATTACGATGCAGCCTGTTTTTTTTTTTCCTTTTTGTAAACTGATTTTACTGAAAAAAAACAACACAAAAACAGGTAATTTGGTTCCAGAAAAGAAAAACAAAATGTACCGGTACACTTTTTGTTGGATTGAGGTTAAGATCTAGGAGTGCAATGTGGCACAAGTTCATACACGAGTTGTGCTGTTTACGTGGCACACACACACACACAGCTTTTAAGCTAAAGGCCAAGTCCACCCTGAACTGAGACGGTAGTTTTGGGTGGATGCACATGGGCGGAGTCACCATAGGCGTTGTGCATCTCTCAGGAACTCCAGTGGCCAGATCGCATCTCTGGCATTCCAGAATCAACAAACGGCTTCAATTGAGTGTGCAGTAGAATCATCTCGTATAGAACTCCTAACCTGCCAAAGGGTCTGTCCTCCTGCTCATTACTCCATAAGGTAAAATAAATAAACCATGTCCGGTATGGAGAGAAAGAGGCTGAATCCCCACAGCAGGATCTGAAAAAGTCCTTCAAACTTAGAAGCTGACGTGGATTTAAAAAGGTTCTGCTAATGATGTGAATTTGTAAAAATCTGAATCACCACTCAAACGGTTATCAGAATGAAATTCTGTCAGTGAGAAAAAGCCATTTCCCCTGTTAGTTTACATTTACTTTCCCCTCTTGGACAAATAACTAGGCTCAGCATTGTGAGATTGGGCATCAGCGTTCAGCTACAGAAAACGTAATCGGCCATGGGAGTTAGAGCTGGGGGACCAGGTCTGGGCACAAGAGCAATTAGGTGGAGCACCAGGACTGTGCACCAGGAACTGGAAATAAGACGGACAAAGAAAGACAAGTATTGTTTAGAGTTTTTGCTTAGGATTAGGCATAGATAAGGAGAGTTGGGGTATTGGGTAGGAAAGTTAGCTTTAGAAAACACGGAAAAAGTCCATATTAAAAGTGGAGGTTATTGCAAGCGTAGGTGAATTGGGGAGAGGAACAAAAATTCCAGACAAAAACAGCGTTGCATAGCAGCAAGAAAAAGCAATAGGCAATCTTGCACCCAATACCCAGTGCCCTATCTTACCAAACCAAAACCGTACACCTTTGCAGGACTGAGTATCATTGTGAGAAATGTCTCAATCAGCTGCTTGAGCCTGTTACATTCATACAATGTGCAGATTTAAAAACATGTCTGGTAGGCATACATGGAACACAAAAGGTGCTCTTAAATGAAAGCCATGAACAGGGGTAGATCTCAAGTACAAAAAACAGAATAGACAGCCTTAGTAAAGTCCTACCGGCCCAACAGGGACTGAAGACCAGAAAACAACTAATGCTAGCCATAGACTACGCAATCCCAAAACAATATCTCTCTGACTGGAAATTAATCCAGGTTTTACCTCCTTGCAACACTAAATTTTGGTCAGGATCCAGCACAGGTTTAAAAAAGTCAGTTTAGACAGAGGTTCAAGCTTTGTACCGATTGACAGAGTACAAAGCTATATGGCCATCAATCCCCCTTCCCCGATCATAAAAAGTTGATAACTTTACCAACAGTTTGAAATGAGGTCGAAACAAAAAAAAATTGAAGCCCTAGCTTTTGACCTGTTTTTTTTATTTTTACTTGATTCCATGAGATAATCATATTGAATTTGTGATTGAGAACCTGGTCTAGAATCTTGACGGGGGAAAAAAAAGGTCCAGGTAGGTAAAACTGCCATTAGGTGAATTGTAGAGTGGAGATTCAGCTCTGTTCTCCGTTCTTTATGAAGCATAATATACAAAATTATAACATAGAAAAACTTAAATTCTATCTCAAGTGGCCATTTCAAGGGCTGGTTTGGACAAGACAGCTTCCGGCGGCTTGTTTCGCTGCAACCAAACGTTTTTCTGTTACCGCAGAGAAGCGTTTGACATAGTTTGTTGTCACGGCACATTTAGAGACCCATCGGGATAGAATGTAACCGTGAACGGTGCCAACTCCAGAAGCTACATGCAGCGTCCCTCAGAACCGCTGCACTAGGGCAATCAACGGCAAATAACAGTAAACAATGTGAGATGAACACTCCAAGGCATCTCGATTACGAGGCGGTGGAGCCCTAGCGGTAAATGCAGTGGATAAAAGTAATCAATTGTCCATCTGAACTGGCCCCAAGTTCACGCAAGGCCTTTACACTCATGCATCCAGACTCCCATGCAACAGGGCAGTATAGCGGAGGTCTGGGGCACATCCCACTGCAGAGACCAGTGAGGTGATGGCCTGTAATGCACCAAAAGGACTGGAAGAAAAAGGCCCAGAGCAGTCTCATAACCTATAGATATGGTCAATGAAATGTTAATAAATCCAACTTTAGCAAATTGAAAATGTTTGTAGCTTTAAACTGGGCCAATCAAATGCTTATAATTGGCCAACTTCCAAGCTGCATACAATTCACAAACGCATGGGAATTATTAGCATCTCACGGACCATCTCTAGAGACCACCCAGATTATATAACACGGTATCTCATACATTTTACATTTAATGCTGCAGGAAGTCATAGGAAGGGAAGGGGGTTATAAGCATACAATTCTTTAGACGTCTGGAGTTCTGTTTAAGAGCACAGCTAAGGACAGATTGATCAGATTGTGCATAATAAAAATCATAGATTCTGAATGAATGAGAGAGAGAAAGAGAGAGAGAGAGAGAGAGCATATCAAAGTCCAAATACAGATAATTTACTACTAAGTATGATAGAGCTTCTGCGTTGTTAATGGTCACGGAATTATATATACCATTTATAAACTTTAGGCAAAGTTTCAATAAAAGTTATCCTAGGCAGTCATTTGGTTTAAAAACAAAAACAAGAAAAGTAGTATCTCAGGATCTCCGCTCTTGTAAGAACTCAGGCTGAATAATTCACAGTGATGTGTCTACCAATTCTCAACCATCTACAGTAAACTCTGGCAAATGCTGGGTGACCTTTACAGTATTGCTGCCAAGGTGGTCTTCCCTTTCTTGCGATTGTCCGTGGTGGGTTAATCATCTAGCTGTCCATAAATCCTTTCAGTCCAGTCATTTGTGATTGTATATCTTCTGGTAACTCAAGAGGAGGAAGATCTGGTAAGGGAATGTCTAAAGGAGGAAGGTTGGGTATAGGAATGCCCGTCCCCTTGCCTGTGTTTGCTACAAACGTCTGCCAGGCAGATGCTGGGTTAGATGAAGTCACCATTGGCTGCTGCAAGTTCCACAGTTCAGACCTCTCCACAAAATCGGTATCTGTGTCCAGCTCCTTCTCTGGATTCCTCTGCAGCCTAGCCAGCTCAGCCCGTAGTTTACGGTTCTCCTTTTTTAACTTATCATTTTCTACCAAAAGGGTGTCCACCAGCAGGTTCAGGTCTTTGATCTTGGTAGCTTGCTCCTCCAGTCTTGTTTTGTCGTCTTTTGGGACACGGTTGGCCTTGTAAGGCTCCAGTGGCTCCTTCCTCTTCTGCAGCAGATATAGTAAAGAGTCTGGTTCTCGGTCAAAGACACTGTGGATTTCCTGCAAATACTTCCCTGGGATAGAACTGGATTTCTGGCCCGCAGAAACAAGTGCATTTTGGCTGTCGATGTCATCGGTAGATGATTTGTATGAGGTCTGCAGGTGGGCGACTAGCTCCTTATCTGCAGCTATTGCTTTTTGTTGAGTTCTTAATTTCTCTTCTCGCTTTACCCTTTTCAGTTTTTCCTGAATCAAGTGTTGTTGTTTAACGTGACTCTCTCGCTGCAGATCTAGAGACAACTGTGCCTGTACGGGAGTAAAGGAATACAAGGATGATTAACTGGCATAGTCCATTTATTCCACACAGCAATATTACAAGCAAATTGTTCATGTTAGGCCCCCCAAGCCAGCAAGCATTTGGTCTCATCACTTCTCACTATGGGATTACGAAACTGTAGGACTGTCAGTTAACAAGGCCAATCACCATCTGGTGAACATCAAGGTCACCTTCTCTAGTGTGTTATTGTGGGGGCTGCTAATAATGCATCAGAAGCAGCAAACTTATAACCAGATTATTATCTACCACCACCAGAAGAAGAATATACAATGCAATAAACGCCATTGCCTCTTCAGGGTTTTGTGCACTTATCCTTACTGTCCACCAAAGTCTTCAGATAACTACCTATCTATAGAGCAGTGCATAAAGACATTTAGTGAAACAGTCAAAGCAGAGGAGACAAAAAGGATAAACCGAAAAAACACTAGATGAAGGCTGTCAAGTCAACGGAATGAGAGAGATCAGATGGTGTCAGATACCTGCTCAGATGGTGTCAGCTTCTTGGCGTCCAAGAGGTAAGCTGTAAAAAGGAAAAAAAAAAAAGTTTGAATGCACAAAAACCATAGTTCCACTAGAGGGCATCAGACATCACACATATCTCTGTGACAATATTGATACCACATCAATGTAAATAGTATTTTGCAAAGTATATAGTAAAATCTTGTCTTAAAATAACTCCAGCTAGATACATACCTACAGTGCTGCCCATAATTACTCATATCCCTGGCAAAGTTTGACTTAAAGTTACTTTTATTCAACCAGCAAGTAATTTTTTGATGGGAAATTACATAGGTGTGTCCCAAAACATAATAAGACGATGTAGAAGAGGCATTATTGTGAAAAAAAAAAAAACATTTCTCAGCTTTTATTTACATTTGAGCAAAAAAAGTGTCCTGTCCAAAATTATTCATACCCTTCACAAACTGTCACAGTCTGTGGGAAAATCCAAAGTTCTATACCATTCCAAATAGCCCAAGCTGTTCTAAAGCACCCTAATTACACTGATTAATTGAGAACAGCTGTTTTAAATCAACTCAACAGGTGAAAATCAGCAGCTCTTTGCAGCTGGTTTGCGGACAGTCATAGCTAAGACAAAGGAGCTCAGTAAAGACCTGCGGTTGCGCATCGTGGTTGCTAACAAGTCAGGAAAGGGCTACAAGGCCATTTCTAAATGTTTTCAAGTTACAGTGGCTACAGTGCGAGGCATTATTAAAAAAATACAAGATGTTCCGCACTGTGGAAAAGCTCAGAGGACGTGGTCGGAAGCCAAAAGTGACACCTGGGCTGGCCAGGAGGATAGTGAGAGAGGTGAAAAAGAATCCAAGCATCACCACCAAAGGCCATCCTGGTGAATCTGGGCTCTGCTGGTGGCAATGTCACAAGGCAGACAATCCAACGGACACATGTCGACCAAGGAGGATGCCACTTCTCCAGATAAGGCACACAAAAGCTTGCTTGGCCTTTGCAAATGCTCATCTGCACAAAGAAGAAGACTTCTGGTCGTCTGTGTTATGGTCATATGAAAAACAGAAATTGAATTGTTCGGTCACAATGATGTTTCCTTCATTTGGTGTAAAAAAAGGAGAACCCTTCAACCCAAAGAACACCATCCCCACTGTGAAACATGGTGGTGGGAACCTAATGCTTTGGGGGTGTTTTTCAGCCAATGGACCAGGGAACCTAATCACAGTAAATGGCACCATGAAAAAAAGAGAAGTACATGAGGATTCTCAATGACATTAGGCAGTCTGCAGAGAAATTTGGCCTTGGGCACCAGTGGACATTTCAGCATGACAATGACCCAAAAAACACAGCAAAAGTGGTGAAGAAATGATTAGCAAACAACATTAACAGCAGACCGGGAGGACTAGGCTATTCAGAAACTCATCTACAGAGGTATGCCAGGTACATAGGACTACACGGGCACGAGGAGATAGAAAAGGGAGGCCTACCGCGCAGCTTAAGTAAACGCCTGCTGCACCAACAAAAGCGAACGTCCCTTAGGGGGGAGGACTGCTTAAAGGGAACCAGAGACGAAGCACCCTTGTGTATTTTACCATATATATCAGTAAGAACATTAGAGAAAACACTTACCATGCGCTCTGTTTCATCCTCACTGCTAAAAGTGTCTTATCAGCTGTGATAAGAATCCCGGACTGAGCATTCAATCTGGCTTTGCAGGGAATAATTATAGCTGAGTCATTATAGCAGAGCCATAAGGGGGCAGGCTTGGGCTTGAAAAGACACCAGAGAAGACAGACTCAGCTATAATCTTTCCGTAGCAAAGCTAGACTGAGTGCTCAGTCGGGGATTCTTATCAGAGGTGATAACAGTCAGATTAAACAGAGAATGAAACAAAGAGCAGATTAGGTGTTTACGGTCATGTTCCCACCGATTTATAAGGTAAAATACAAGAGGGTGCTTCATCTCTGGTTCTCTTTAAAGGGAGCTATGCACTAATTTGTAAAAACTTAGAGACATTACATTCTTGCTTAAAAAGGAAAAATTCTATAAACTGGTTTCAGGGCTGCACAAATGTAAAAAAAAAATCCCAGCCCTGGGATAAAATGGAACTCAAATGTTTGCCCCTCAATGAGATTTTCCTATACATAATTTTAGGACATGCTCAACCACAGCCTTATCCTGCCTATGCCAATGATTCAGCTGCACAACATGAAAAAGAGCTCTGAAAGTAAAGTTACAGCAAATAGAGGTCATGGCCACAAAAGGAGACCTTTAAAGTGAAATTATTTGCAAAAAAATAGCACTTAGAGCATATTTTTTAATTTAATAATAACTTTTGCATTTTAATTAATAGCTAGTTGTTTTCCAAAGCCACATGTAAGCACAAACTACACCAATTTCAAGCCTGGCATCTGTACTCTGGGTTTCAGTACAGACAGTCCAGTTATTTCCTCTCCTTCTTGAGTAATTGGCTGCACAAAGCAAAAGGGTATTGTTGATTATTTTCCACACCTGCTCTGACTGAGTGACTAGAAGCTACATAAACCAGATCAGGTTATCTGAGCACCCCATGGGCAGGTGTCTAATAGGCGCCTGTGCTGGTTTTCGGTAATCGGGTGCCCAGCCAATCATTTGCCAATAGGCTACTACATAGTATCTAATGTATGTAGCTGATCGTAAACGATTGGCTATAACTATGAGTCCTTTGGGCGCCTGGTGTTAAGGTTAGGCATTAGCTAGTGGTGGTGGAGGGGGGTGTTAAGTTAGGTACCTACAGGGGAGGGGGTTAAGCACATAGACCAAAGGATTAAGGTTAGGATAGGTGCCGGCCAGGTAGTGAACACAAAAGCAATTTAAATGACCAATATTTTACGGTTTTAGACACACCGAACTGATGCAACGGTGCCACAATATGTACTCACAAACACACTGCCCTGACAGCCAGTGTTAAAAACGAGACAAAGAGATTGGATACGTTTATGCTCAAACACTGTACACAGGCACTAATCCTAGTAATTTGCAGGGTGGAACTGAAGAGATTACTTATTTCTCAGCAAAGGTAGAATTTCATTTTAAAACCAATGACAAAGTAGATAGATTATGTGACCACTATTCTTCAACTTATATTTCAGGTAAATTAAGCTTTAAGATGCCACGGCAACAGCAAACCTTCTATATACACAGTGGTGTAACAATAGGGGATGCAGAGATTGTGACTGCATTGGACATAGGGGCCCATTAGGGATCCTCCTTCATCCACCTTATTAGCTTCTTAATGGAGCAATGCTGGTAATAAACACCTCTATATGTGCACTGAATAGCAGTGGTGCTCATCCGCATTCTGGAAATCCGGGTAACCCGGATATCCGAACTTTTTTAAGCTATCCCAGCAGAAGCCCTAGCAACCAATCACAGAGGGGAACCCTAGCCAGCCCCACCTGACCTCATTGAGCCAATCAGAGGGCTCTTAGCCTAAACCCTGGCACCCAATCACAGAAAAGAACACTGGCCAGCCCCCCGTATAATAATAAGTAGGGCTGCCATGAGACATATCGTCTTAGCTTTCTGAATGCTCACTGAGAGACATGCTCCAGTGCTGGTGGCCTACCAAGGGCTGTACGCAGTTATAAACCTAAAGCTGTTCAGTGATTAACCCCTTCCCTACTATCACTACCCTATTGTTAAATCGTTAATTAGCTTGATTGATATTGTATGACAGTCAGAGTGTGTGCTCCAGTGCTGCTGGCCTAGCAGTGATAAACCGAAAGCTGTTCAGTTTATAACCCCTTCAATATCACTACACTATTGTTAAATCATTAATTAGCTTGATGTCATTTGTGTGACAGAGTGTGTGCTGCAGGCAGCTGCTATGTGTCTGTGTGTGTGCTGTGCACAGACCTGGCCAGCTATTAGCCTTAGGTATAGGTTAGGGATTAGCGGATAGGATTACTGTGTTATTGTGTAGTTAGTACTGTAGTACAGCAGTCAGTGCTAGTAGTTGTTAGAGTAGTAGTACTACTGTGTTAGCTTTCTATAGAACTGCTGTGCTGTGAGCAGTGAAAGTGTGACAGTTAGTGTGCACTAGCATCTTCTCCTCTGCTGTCTGACTTTCACTCGGCACTTGCCACTTGGCAAGTGCCACGTGACATGTGTCACGTGCCAAGTGCTAAGTGCCAACTGCCACGTCAGGCATGCTCCAGGCACACGTTACACCTGCTGCTGCTGCATTGCCCTGCTCCCTGTGCAGCTCCCACCTCCAGGCCAGGGGGCCACAGGCCACTGATACCACCTATATTTAGCCCAAAACACAATTGCTGCGTAATTTTTTGGAGGTGTCTTGGCTGAAAACTGTCATGTCCCAGTTGTGCGGTTGGACTTTGGACACAATGTGGGCTGCACAACCGCTGTCTGGAACCTAGGCCTAATGTTAATTGACAGCCATTTTTTTTTGGGGGGGGGGGGGGGGGGGTTTAAGTACCCACATCAATTGGTGTTCCCCTTTAAAAAAATAATAATGCTACATGCCTCGTTTACCCTAAAAAAAAACGTTTTAAAGCAATTTAAAGGGCATTTCCGGTTTTTCTATCCGGATATCCGAATCCACCCGGATAATGCATTCGGATATCCGCATGAACGCAGATATCTGAACGATCGGATTCGGATATCTGATCCGGATATATGGGTATCCGAATCAATTTGGATTTTGAAAAGTGATATCAAAGCACCCCTGCTGAATAGTGGTGACGCACCTTTTTCCTTACTCCAATTACACCTCTCTGACACTGCAGTTGTCCTTGGTAGGTTTTGTGGTTCCATATCAATAGAGTGCTTGGCGCCAGATGCAAAACTCGCACTGAGGCCCCAAGCTCCTTGGTTATGCCGCGGTATATACAGGCTATGCAGCAGTGCCTTTACTACACCGATTTTTTTCTTACCCTTTTCTTCCTGCACATACACCCCTAAATAACACTAAGTAAAGTCTCCCCAATCCCATTCCCCCCAGAATACACCTGCAGCACTTTTCAGACATTTCCAGCAGGATCTAATAAAATAGGCTGCATGCAGCACTAGGTTAATGGGTTAAATACTGGCGACAGTGAGATCGGTGAATGGAGATGCACTGTGAGGTCTCTGTGGTATGTGTGACACTTGTTGACGTGAGTGTACAGTATGCATATGCAGTATGCAGGATTGAAATTCCTGGTTAGTGATGTCATGATCAAAATGAAGCTTCCTGTTGATCAGGTTGTGTCTGAGGTTAGCTGGTTGTCTAAAGGTCGCAATTCTGAGACTCTGGAAAGCTTTCTTCCTGAGTCTCCTATAATCTTTTGTTTTGCACAGTATATTTTAGTAAGAGAGCTTTATGGTCCTTTGTAGCCCCTTACACACTCCTAGGAGTTCTGGTTCACCATGAGCTTGCTGGGCAATCTGTGGCATTTTCAAATCCTACCACAGAGCCACATTAATCCATGCCATGCACTGAGTGAGGATCAACCAATCCGAAACAGTCTGTATGCATGTTGGATTATTGTGGTGCTGTACAATTACCAGCTGACACATCATTGCATTCCAGCGGTCTTGGAGGGGTGTTTAGCCATCAGAGGCAACATGATGATTTGCATATTCAGCAGTGATGCATTGTGGGAGACATCCAATGCTCACTCCAACCTGAATAGTCGCAAATACCTTCTGTTTTAAGGAGACAAACTTGTTTTGAACGATAAACACACAATGCAATTTCTGGTCCAATTCACGGGAATCGGAAGATTATTTCCTACATATCTGATCTGGATGGATTCCCTGAAGTAATCACGGGAAAATCAATCCAGTTACTGATCGGAGGCAGTTTGGACATGTACACGATACAACTTCCGGTCAGATTACCAGTCGATCTGACAGGAAATTAAATGGTTAGGAAATGAGTAAACCATATATATATAGCCACTAAGAGCTGCCACCTTACTGGTTTGTCAGCAATATGCACAGAACAGGGGAAATTCACAGGACATTGGAACATCCTGCCCCATGTGCTCGCTTTCCCCTCTCACCAACTTCTCTCCTCCTCCACTGGTCTCCTGGTCAAAGGGTTCATCACAGGCAAAGAGGTTAGATGAGAGCTAAAACTCAAAGGTAAAGCAAGCAGTTTATCTATTACAACCAAACTTTACCAAAACCATGTACACATGCAGTTCTTGGCCAAGATGGCAAGTTGGAGCCACTGTGCACAAGAATCTAGTGCAGGCTTTCTCAACCAGGGTTCCCTGGAACCCCAGGCTTCCTTGAGTATTCAGCAGAGGTTCTTTGGCATTTTCCCCCCATCATGGGGGAAGTATAATAAAGCACATTATAATAGGGGGTACTGTAAAAAAGTACTAAATTGGGGGTCAGAATAATTATAAGCACATTAATAAAAAGCACTAGGATAAGGACACAGTATAATGAGTGGCAGTGTAATAGGGGGTAGTAAAATAAGCAGCCACACATACTTTTAAAGACCATGCCTCCTGCAAAATAAATGCAGGGGTTCCTCAAGATCAAAAACTTGTTTGCCGGGGTTCCTTGAGATCTTAACATTATTTGCAGGGTTCCTTCAGGGTAAAAAGGTTTAGAAAGGCTGATCTAGTGTGTTTGTAGCAATGTCCCCAGAAGTAACTTGAATATCTGAAATTTCCATTGTGCTCCTCCTTACCCCACCAATGGAAGGCCTCTACGTTATTCCTGGCATTCCCGACTCCCCATAAAGAGAGAACGCATCACGCCTAGCAGCAAATCTGTCCAGCATTCGTCCGCCACAGTGTTACCCACAGGATCAGGCAACACAACACAGGGGGAAGAGTGAGTGAGTGAGTGAGAGCGCGAGTGAGAACGTGTGTGTGTGTGAGTGTACCTTAATGGCTGAAATCCACCAACTATCTGAAAAATTGTTTGTAATTGGATTGTTTGAGAGTAGAAAGTGAATAAATGAGTGTTCAGTTAGTGGAGTGATCAGACACGCTGTGGCATTGTGAGTACAACTCAACAAAATAGGACAGGAACAGGACATTGCCTAAATATAGGCTAATGCTCTTCATCCTGGTCACATGCAGAACAATACTGTCCTATTTCACTGAGAGGACACACAGAGAATCAGAGAAAGTACATTACTAATCACTGCTTTATTTCTACAAGGGAGACTCCAGCACAGATCAGGGGTGTATCTAGAAATCACTGGGCCCCCCTGCGAAAATTTGGACCCTCCAGGCCCGCTCAGGGCCGTTTTGGGGGGCCGGAGGGGTTGCAGTATGAGGGGAGGACACTACCCACCTACATAGGTTGGGAAGGGGCCACCGCGGAGGTCCGATTTAAGTGCCACACGCAACTTCCCCCCCCCCCCTCACCTCAGGCTTTCCCCTCAGTGCTCCCGCTCCTGATAAACAGGAAGTAGTGTCAGATGCTTAGAGAGGAACCTCTGGCGTGTAGAACGCATGGAGGTACGTCTGTGTTCCAGCCCGCCCATGCTGCCACCTATTAATGCTGGAGCGGGAGCACTGAGGGAAAAGCCTGAGGTGAGGGGGGGGTGCCCCCCGTCAGTGTAGGTGGGCAATGCAAGCTGCAACCCCCTCCTGACCCCAAAACGGAATGGACCATAGCAAATGAAAATGATAATATTTTTATAGCGCTTTTCCCCCTTGGGACTAAAAGCACTGTGACCTGCGTTATACAGTCTCAAAGGCTCGGGAAAGAGGTGAGTTTTTAGCCTTTTCCAAAAGCTGTCCAGAGAAGGAGCCTGTCGCAATGACTGTGTAAGTGAGTTCCATAGGGTAGGGGCTGCATGGAAAAATGCCCAAGCACCAAATGTTTTTAACTGAATCCTGAAAATAACCAAATAGTGGCAGAGCGGAGGGTGCGTGGAGGGACATATAGTTCCAATAGATCTGCTATGTACTTGGGTCCCATGTGGTTTAGAGCTTTGATTGTCAGCAGGCAGATCCATTTTACTGGCAGCCAGTGAAGAATTTGCAGTACTGGGGAGATGTGTGAGCTGCAGGGGGTGTTGGTTAGGAGTCTGGCTGCTGCATTGTGTACAAGTTGTAAGGGGTGCAGAACCTTATGTGGGGATTCAACGAAAAGGGAAATGCAGTACTCCAGGCGGGAGGATACAAATGCATGAACTAGCGCAGGTAAGTGTCCAGCTGTGATAAGGTGTAAATAGTGTAAAAAAAAAAAAAACCGCCAGAGAGAACACCTGTTTCAGGAGTTTCATGGGCCACACTGCACAGGAACCACACTACGGCTCCCTGCACACTGCAAATCCGTTTTCCGATTCCGTTTCCGATTCCGATTCCGTTTCCGATTTTCCTTGAATACATTCAACAGAAAAACGGATCAAAAAACGCAGCATGCAGTTAAGATTAAAAATCTGAATCGGAATCGGATGTAAAAACAGATTAAAAAGCGGAATCGGAATCTGAAATGCATGCAGTGTGCAAGAGGCCTACAATTTGCTTTATTTCTTCTCTGGATTTCTTCTCTCATCAGCGGGTCACACATTTTTTTCAGGGGCAAATGTAAAGAGTCTGCCTATACACAGCTTATACACGAGTATATATGGTGTTTAATTTACAATAATCTACATGACTGCTTTTAGAATTTGCCTTGTTCGGTATATAGTTGGGCTTAATAAATTCCAATATGGATGATATAGTCTTGTCATCCTCTTGACTGAGGAGGAATAACAATTGTTTACTTTGTGTCTTGTTGGTTTCCAGGCATAGTGCCAGGCGGAGATAATATCACCATAATGTTCTGCAGACCTCCACATCCATTTCATGTAGATAAATAAGATCCTGCAGATTGGGCAGATGTGGCGTTTTGTATTATCCAGACTGCCTGTGAGCTCATTACACAGAAACACTCCACAAACACATGGAGTCTCATTCACACAGTCAGCTGCCCTCAGTGATGTTCTGTCTCACACGGAGGTGGAAGATGCCTCATTAATTCTCACTGTGTTCATTATACAAAACTTCATTTCTGATACTTCCACTTACTTACTCGCCAAGGTTTCTATTTACCCACAGCAAGGACAGTACGCTGGTTTGGGAGGGGGGGGGGGGGGGAGGGGGGGGTTTGGGGAGTCGGGGGATTCTATGTTCCTCTTATTAGAGAAGTCTGTAACGGTCTCCTGTAGGCCTGCACATCCAGTGCTGAAACCGCCCACCTATTCTGAGTCTTGTTAGAGAACAGTCGCTACTGTGTGCACTAATAGCTCCAGCAGGAGAAAGTCACAACAGAATGTTAAGGCTGCAGAATGGTAAGCCTAGTGTAGTAGAAATGGAGGATGCAAAAACTGCACAACAATAGGGTTGATGCATAAAGCAGCAGTACTATTGGTGTGCGTAGACAGCCTCCAGCAATATTACCGCAATTACCACTAACAGTGTACCCAGAGCTACGCTATTAGCGCAACCCAGTACTGGTACTCCAGTAACATGGGACACATTGATAGTGTAACTCGTGGTACTATGCTGCTGGTGGTAATGATAATATTGCCATGGGCTGTCTGCGCACAATAATATTACCGCTGCTTCGTGCAACCCAAGTCTGGGAAATACATTCTTGCTGTTACCATGCAGCAAAGTACAATTACAAATTTGTAGCATGTCCTAGTTTCCTGGCATGTCCTATTCCAGGGTGTGATTAAAGTGGACAGAACAGAGGTAAAACAGAGAAATGCACCCTGTATGTATTTAGAGAGTTTAGCCTAATTTCCCCTCATCTGTGACCAAGCACAAATTGTAATTTAATCCCTAAGCCGTGTCAGCTGCCTGCCTAATTGGTAAACACAGGATGTTAACAATATGTCTGCTTCCACGAAAGCAGGAAGTGCAGATTTATTGCAGAATTTGTATCAGTTGTAACAAAAATGTTTTCCTTTAAATGTTGCTATGCTGTTGCTCATCTTTTACCCAATGACGAGGTACCAGGTGCATTCTGAGTTATGCATAAATATTTGCTTTTGGTGGCTCAGTGGAGTATCGCCTTCAGATGGAAAGCCCCTGATTTGGACACTGATCTTGTCAAAAAAAAAAAAAAAAAAAAGTTTAGATATGATTACGCTGATGGATAAAGTTTTTTATACGAGTACTGAAAACGTGGATCGATACAATACCATATGGGGAGGAGTGGTTGGTGTATAGGGGTATGCAGCTGTATGGCCTACTGTCTTACCTCCCCTCCCTCAGGTTGGGGTATTTTCTAGACTCAGCACCCGGATAGTAATGTGAGTTTATATTTTGACTTGTGTCTGAAATGTGTCTACGAAATGAAGGGGGGGGGGGGGGGGAGGGGCTGGCTGCCCGCAAAGCTTAGTTGCTTGGTTATGCTACGCCTTTTGTTTTAGTCTTTTTTTAATGATTTAGGATTGGATCGTGGTTTGGGTTTTATGCCAATTTTGTGATGGCTGGTGGTTTTTGTAATTTCATATGCATATATGTATAGGCTACAGTGTTAGTTGTGTATGTCGTTTGGTATGCATATTTGTTCCTTTGAACTTGCTTCAATAAACTTTGCTTTTATTTCTTAAAAAGAAATGCTTTGTATGTTATGGTATTTCCACCAGCACAGAAATTACATTTACCGTATATATGAAAAACAGAGAAGTTGGAGGTACCATAAGCTGAGGAGACCGTCAAATGACTTAGGCCTGGTGCACACCAAAAAACGCTAGCAGATCAGCAAAATGCTAGCAGATTTTGAAACGCTTTTTCTTTTTCTGTAGCGTTTCAGCTAGCATTTTGCGGTTTTGGGAAGCGTTTTTGGTGTAGTAGATTTCATATATTGTTACAGTAAAGCTGTTACTGAACAGCTACTGTAACAAAAAACGCCGGCAAAACCGCTCTGAAGTGCCGTTTTTCAGAGCGGTTTGCATTTTTACTATACTTTACATTGAGGCAGAAACGCATCCGCAATCCAAAATCTGCAGCAGCCCGGGAGTATGCGTTTCTGCAAAACGCCTCCCGCTCTGGTGTGCACCAGCCCATTGAAATACATTACCCTAGCGGATCCACACCCGCAAGCGGATCGCAAACCGCAGCCGAACCGCTCTGGTGTGCACTAGGCCTCACAGTATATACAGACTCCACAGGCCTGGTTTATAATCACTTCAGGTTTGCATTAAAAACATCCAGCAGCGTATGCCTATTGCCTATCTTCAATGCGATAAGATTGCAATCTCTCAGTATACAGATCTCAGAGGAGAGCACAGAGTCAGTGTGCCGCTGCACAAGTCTATTTCATGGCTTATGGGACAAGATCTTGAATGCTACCATAATGTTACTGTAAAACTCAAATAGCTGAAGAGGAACCAACATTGAAAAACTGCTGCGGTTTCATATGAAACTGGGGATCAGATTTAAAGCAGAACTAAACTTTCCAAACAAATCAGAACTTTAACCTCCTCTTGGCCATGCTTATTTAAATCTGTCATGTTTATGGATGCTTAAAGTGAACCTCCGGACTAAAAATCAACTCAGCAGCACTGAAAAGGCCTGGTGTTTCTTTAACAGTTTCACAGCATCAGAACTTTGTTTCTCTTATACAAGCCTCATTTTTAGCTACACAGAAGAAAACTGCCCAGGCTTTTTTCCCCTGATGCTGTGCAAAGGATGGGATGTCTGATTTTGTTGTTTTTGTTCTGCTGTTTTGGTGCAATTTTTTTTTTTACATTTTGAATTTGACATTTGAAGCCTAGTACGTGCAGCTGGGAGGGGTAATCAGGACACAGGACAGTTGGAACTGTGTCTCCTGCTCCTTGTCACCTCCTTTCAACCAAAAAGATGGCTGCCCCCATGACAAAGATGGCAGCCCCCATGAATCACAAACATTTGCCTGTTCTTTTAAAACAGGGCGAGTAAGAGATTATATTACCAATCTATTCTAATTAACATAACTAATGTAACTTGATGACAGTGTGTTGGTTTAGGCTGAAGTTCCCCTTTAAAGGGACTCAGAGCTGACAAGAATAAAAAGATTTATACATACCTGGGGCTTCCTCCAGTCCCATCAGCTCGGATCGCTCCCACGCCGCCGGCCTCCGCTGACTGCAGCTTTGGGAACCGGGTTCCCACACCTCCATCAATCGGAGCCAGGCTGAGTGAAATGCGCTGTTTGCGTATCCCTCCAGCAGCCCCTGGATATGTAGAGGGCACTCTTCTCCTGTACAGACTGGCTCTGACTGACAGAAGTGACGGGACCCGGTTCCCAAAGCTGCGGGCAGTGGAGGACGGCAGCGTGGGAGCGATCCAAGCGGATGGGGCTGGAGGAAGCCCCAGGTATGTATAAATCTTTTTATTTTGGTACACTTTAAAAAGTGTACCTGATATAAAAGGATATAAACGTTTTATACATACCTGGAGCTTCCTCCTGCCCCCTCCGCTCCCATGCCGTCTTCTTCCACCTCCTTGTTTGCCCAGTAGAGACTCGTTAGCTTGGCCAGTCGGTGCAGTTCGCCTGCACAACCCCCTGCTTGCTCCAGTGGCATGTGCAGTACGCCTCAACTGGCCAAGGTAACGGGGCTTCTACCGGCTAAGCGAGGAGGCGGAGGAAGCCGGTGTGGGAGCGGTTGGTGCGGAGGGGGCTGGAGGAAGGCTCAGGTATGTATAAAACTTTTATATCCTTATATCTCAGGTTTCCTTTAAAGGGGCACTATAGCAAACTGCAGACTACTGGGATGACCTTAGAAGCATGTTTCTAATAGGAAGAGCAACACATACTAGGTAGTGTGTCTGTTTATCGGCCGGATAGGAGAATTTTTAGCGCATGTAAAGATCCTGGTATCAGTAAGAGGCAAGCTACGTCCTCCTCTGTCCTGTTCAGTTAGGCCGATATCTTTCGTCTCTGTACTGTAAAGTTTGTTCACCCAAGACCTTCCACAGCACATATAAGTTCATGCTTTTGAGCCTACATTACAAGAATGGGTTTTGTCCTCACAGCACGGAGAGGAAAGATATCAGCTGTCAGCACAGCCTAAAGGTGCTTATACATCTAGTGATGTATGGCAGATTGCAAGAGACAGATCTCTCTCTTATTGAAGCGGAGATATCTGTTGGGTGCCCATACACGGCAGGCTGATTCCCGATAGATTACAGCATGAAATCTCTTGGGAATCGGCTTTGGGATGCCACATCCGCCGCTGCCCCCTAATGTGAAAGTGCCCTCCTTCCTGTGCATTTATACTTTACCTGCCTGCTGTCCCCCACCACAGCCCCCATCCATCTTCTGCTTCCACATTGCCGCCCCCATGTGGCTTCTGGCATATAGCACTAGGGCGCATGTGTGATGTCACACACGTGCCACATACTATACGCCAACAGCAAGTGTGGTGCAAATGCGGAATAAGGATGGGCACCGTAGCGTGGCGTCAGTGGGCAGGTAAAGTATAAATGCAGGTGACACATTTACATTTGTGGGGACAAGTGTTCCTTCACATTCCGCCAATATCGCACAGCGTTACCGCCACGCACTCCATCGACCACGTCAGCTGGGATTTTCCAGCATATCCGATCAATACATTAAACCAATTTTGGGCCTAAATTGGTAGAATCAATCAGGCATGCTTGTGGCGGCACCAATTTGCATCAAATTGCAACACCATATGTATGGCCACCTTATCTGAACAGAGGAGGAAGTAGCTTGCTCCTCACTGACGCCAGGATCTGTGTATGTGCTATAAATTATCCCATCCAACGACCTTTATAAACAGAAACACTACCTAATAGGTGCTGAATGCATTACCATAGTAGCAGATGCGCTAATGGAGTACCACGGTGACGATACGAGCGAATCTCGCGGTAGTTATGCACGGACGTGCTGGGGATTATTACCTCATACTTTGTAATATTATCGTGCGCTGTGGTAATATTTCCACTGTTTAATGAATCAAGCCCTATGAATGACTGGTTGCCAATAGCTTAGAAGTGAGAGCAGCTTATGTCACTCAGACTCCTTTGTTTGATAGTCCTAGTAAACTGAGCAAAACAACTCTAGTTAAAGAGAACCCGAGGTGAGAGCAATATGGAGGCCACCATATTTATTTACTTTTAAATACCAGTTCCCTGGCAGTCCTGATCCTGTGTCTCTAATACTTTTAGCCATAGAACCTGGAACAAGCATTCAGCAGATCAGGTACTTGACTCAGCTGACTCTGATTTTGTTGAATTAGCCATATGCTTGTTCCAGAGTTTGAACTGAGACACTACTTACGCTAGAAGATTAACAGGGCTGCGAGGCAACTGGCATTTTTTTTTCTTTACAAGGAGAGAAATATGGCAGCCTCCATATCCATCTCACCTTGGGTTTCCTTTAAGTAACTCAATACACCATTAATAAAGTTTACGTAATAAGCTTTGTAGATGCTAGGTTTTTGTTGCCCAAGACAATAGTTCGATTGTCTCGGATGAAAATCTACAATTGCAAAAGGTCTCCCATAATGCCGCTAGTAAAATAAATCACTAATGAGTGACAACTGTTTTGTATTGTCCCCTTACAAGGGCAACTCATACTTGCCCACCCACATGCATGAAACGGAACAGGCTGCTCATCCGGGAGCTAGGAAGCGTCTGTAAAGTGAGCCTTCCTAAGGGGCCCATACACCTAACGTTTTTCCCGCCGATATACGGGCGATTCGATCACAGTGATCGAATCGGCTGTGAAATCGCCACGCACACCGCTGACAGAACGATCGATTTCCGTCCGAAATCGATCGTTCCCGTTGATTCCTGTCGATCCGTCCGTGCGGAAAGATTTCTCTCGATCGCCGGCGGGTCGGCAGTGCGTCGATGGCGGCGTTCGAATGCCCGACGCAATACAGCGGGTATACATTACCTGTTCCGGCCGGCGCAAGTCCCCTGGTCTTCTTTCCGCGCTGGGTTCCGAACCGGCTGCAGCTACACAGAACTTCCTGTCCCGGCAAGAAGTTTAAACAGTAGAGTGCCCTCTACTGTTTAAACTTCCCCTGGACAGAAAGTTCAGTAGCTGCAGGAACGGTCTGGAGCCCGGAGCGGAGAAGAAGACAGTGGGGACCAGTGTATGGCCACCTTAAAACTGTAAAGCTGAACTTCAGGATTGGAAAATAATCCTGGAGTACTTACCCTACCAGTTACTTCTATTGTGCTGGTCTCCACTATTCAGTCTTTCCAGCTAAGTGGTAATGATACCATGTCACATAACCTTGTGCATCCCCACTGCCTTGCAGTGCACTATGGGTGAGGGCATGGCTTAGACTGCCAGGACATTGAACTCTGCTTGCCAGGACTGGCTGGGAAGATGAGAACAGTCAACCTAATGGAGTTTGTTCAATTGTGGTTAAAAAAAAACAAAAACAAGAAAAAAGGGGGCATTTACAAGGCATGGTCTTCATTGGCAGTACAGCACAATAAATTTTACTGAGGTGTGGCAACGACAAGAATCAGTACCGTAGGATATGAGAAAACTATGGTTTATTACCACAGTGTGGACATACCAGCAGCTTTTCTGTGACATGCAATTGCCTCTTCATACTTCCCAGTGGCCAGAAACCGGTCAGCTTTCCTGCTTTGTTGATGTGCCTACAAATACAAGAACAAAATAGCCATCATATTTTACTAGAAGAATAAGAATACTACTGTCACTGAAAAGTAAAAAAAAATGTTTATTTTTGTCAAAGAAAAAAAATCATTTTATAGCTTTAGCTAACCATCGTCCCCATTTTAAATATTTTCATGCAGGGCTGTGGAGTCGGTACAAAAGTCATCCGACTCAGTTTATGAAACCACCGACTCCGAATTCAAACAAAATCTGAAGAAAAAGAAAAAAAAAAAAAAATTATGATATAATGAATTGTATGTATAGTACAGCTAAGAAATAGAATGCCAGTAGCAAAAAAAGGTGTGTCATTTATTTTCCAGTACAGGAAGAGTTAAAAAAAAAAGGACATGCAAAAGAGCTTCTCTGAGCTATTTGAATATAGATATATAGGTCTGACACGCGCTAATTCAATTAAATCTTCTTTATTCCAATAAAAATTAGTTAAAAAGAGAAAAACAGCAGAAAGGTAAAATATCCCTAATCCACTCATTCACTCCACGCCACCTCTACATACACACCATTGAAGGGCCCTTCTAAAAAAAAATGGGAAAAAAAAAAAAGTTAGGGATATAGTGCTCTCAATACGTTAAGATTCTGCCCCAACAATTTCCTATATTGATCTAAATAAAAGGCCTTAGGGCTGGAACCCACAGGAGCGCTTTTGGCAGCGTTTTGGCAGCACTGCGATACGCTAGCAGTTTGCCAAAACGCTGGGGTAATGTTAATGGATGGGGCAACTTTCACAGGAGCGTTTGCGTTTCCCAGAAACGCAAACGCAGGACCTGCAGCATTTTGGGAGCGTTAGCGCTTCAATGTAAAGTATTAAAACGCTAGCAGAAACGCTCAGCAAAACCTAAACTGAGCGGTTTTGCTAGCGTTTTGCGGTTCAGCACACTGTAACAAAATTAAAAATAATTCACAGGACCAATCAGGATAAAAACGCAAAACGCTACGCACCCGCTGGGCAAAAAAATACAATGCAAAACATGACCAAAAACGCGCATGAATCCGCTTGCAAACCGCTCAGACAAAACGCTAGCGGTTGCGTTTTGCGTTTGCTGATTTCAGTGGGTTCCAGGCCTTATACTGATTAGAAGTCCGTCCTGTTGAGCCTCTTCAAATAATGTCCCGTGTTCCAATTATAAAAACAGATTAATCCAGTTGCATAACAGGGGGTTGTTTCAATAATAGTTCGTTATACAGATTCTTGCATAATCCACATACCACTCCGTTAAGCCGGGAACATCCGCTGTCAGACAGCTCTCTCGGTGCACTCCACGCTGGCCTCCTAGTGCAGCATGCGTCACTTCCGTTTGAAAAATACAGAGCTCCGCTCGGCGCACTTCCGCTCAGCGTAACTCACGTACGTGTTGGCTTTGCTTTTTGGGTGACGTCACCACTCAGAAGAAGACCTCTGGACCTTGTTGCATAGGTAACCGCTGCGCGCTTACGCGGTATACCACTCCGTCCACGGTCTCCGCCACCAACAATGTATACAGAAGAAAGAAACCTCAACGCGTTTCTGCCAATATACGTTGGCCTTCTTCAGGAGGATTTTGATAGTCTGAAGCTGCACTCGTTTTCACTTCCTATATACCATTTTCCGGAACATCCGACCCCATATTAATGGGGTCATAGGTCATAGTCCACATCGCGATATTTCCTCTTCTTTTTATTTAGATCAATATAGGAAATTGTTGGGGTAGAATCTTAAACGTATTGAGAGCACTATATCCCTAACTTTTTTTTACATTTTTCAGAAGGGCCCTTCAATGGTGTGTATGTAGAGGTGGCGTGGAGTGAATGAGTGGATTAGGGATATTTTACCTTTTTGCTGTTTTTCTCTTTTTAACTAATTTTTATTGGAATAAAGAAGATTTAATTGAATTAGCGCGTGTCAGACCTATATATATATCTTTAACTCTTTGCACAATTTGAGGGTTTAAGGGATCCCTCTGTCTTACACGCTGCTCCAATTGTTAGATAATTCCCTCTAGCGCATGGTAATAATTATCGCTATTTGAATATAGCCCACAGCTAAGAAATTGTGACAGGCAGCTTGAGTCTTACTACAGGAAAGTTCATTATTACGGTTTTGTTTTATTGTCTAAAAGAGTGTGCTTTTAAAACTGCAACTGTGACCGAATGATGAAAAGTTATAAAAAAAACCTCCTAAATAACTAAAAATAAAAATACAAGACTCTTTTCTTTGCTACCAATATTCTATTCCTTATCCATACTACACATATTGTACAATTCAATATATCATAATTTTTTTTCCGCTTTAGGTTTGATTTCAGTTACCCCCACAGCCCAGTTTCCATGGGTAACACCTTCAAGGTGTGCAATGTAATGTTCATGTTTCCCTATGTCATTCTGAGTTAATGCAAATTGCATGTTACATTTTATGAAACCTTTGACAGCTTGGAAGTGGACCAATCAAATGCAATAGCTGATGATTTTGTGTGGTCCCATCCCTAACTGCTTCAGTTTTCATAAAACATACATTTTACATCAGCTCAAAATGGTTAGCATCTCACTTACCATTTCTATTGCACATAAATGCTAGGAGACAGCAATGCAAAGTGAAATATCACACCATATATACTGTCCTTTCAGGATCTTGATAAATTAGTCTCCCATATGTCCTGGCAGCTTAAAGCTGTCTTTGAAAGTTACAGATGTGTGACAAGTTTACTGAGGACTCAACTTCCACAACTTCTGACAAAGACACACACAGACACACACACACAGACACACACAGACACACCTTTCAATTGCCAAGCCTAGTGTTCTACTGTGTGCAGGAATGTGGAACAGTACAAAAAATGATTTCCAAGTATGCCAAGCACTGGAATGATTTGTACCAATTTAGACTGGCACTTTGTCAGCACTTCAGCTGTTTATTGCATATGAGTACAGGTAGTCCCCAACTTACGAACGCCCGACCTGCCGATACGAACGTCATGGATTCTCTGTTTCCATGGGAACAAGCCCAAAATGTTTTTTCAAATTGGACTTGAGAAAATCGATTTTGAAAAATTCAAAGAAAAAAATGGCTTTTAAACTTGTATAAGCATGTACAGAGGGCAGATGTGGCACAGAGGGGGACACTGGAGGCATGGGAGGGGGGGCCCTGAAGAGGTACAGGGGCAAGAGATGGCACAGTGTTCCGACTTAAGAAAAGATTCAGGTTAAGAACGAACCTACAGTGCCTATCTCATTTGTTAACCGGGGACTACCTGTACTAGACAAAACTACAGTTCTCCATTAACATTTTAAATAAGAAAAAGGGCATTGCAGTCAAAATATCCGTTCTTCAATGTATTAAACCACACAACTATAACAACTAAAAACAAACTCTTAAAAAGAATAGTCTAAAAGGGTTAACGGGTTTATTTTCATTTCCCTCTGGAGCCTTAGAAGTCACTGAGCAGACAGGAAGCAGAGCAACACTGAGCTATCCCAGGTGCCCGCATGTTGTGTTTTCTTCAAGCAAACATAGCAGGTAGCTTGTGCATGCAATCTATTCTGACTGAGCATCCCCTCCACACCCCCACCACCACCACACACAGCTTTCTGATAGAAAATGATGCAAGATGGACACTTTCTGCCCTAGTGGGGGAAGGGGAGGGTTGGAATTGACAAAACAATACCTCATGCCACAGCAATGGTTTCGTGAAAAATGTGGAGGCGGTAAATGCCTGCAAGGTGTTTCCACATGTAAGGCTTCTCTTTTACCCCATCCAGAGCAACTTGAGCGAGTGTGGAGTCAGGTGGAACATGCTAAACAGATATTCATTGATGAGAAGGCTGGTGAAACGCACACCACAATCCCCAGCTGGCAGCAGCATGCAAGTATGTACAAGTGGTTGTTTCTGTGGATTTACATAATCCTGACACTGCACGCATTGCCTGAACTTACACGGCTGTTTATGCAACAACTAAAGACAGAAGCTTTACTGTAGACTGGCCCTTGAAATGTTTGTGCCAAACTCTGACCTGAAATAGGCGGAATCTGATAAGTGTTTTACAATAGCTATGTGTTAACTCTGCATTCTGCAAGCACTACTTATCCACTTGTTATGTGCTGTGAAGTCCTCATGCTGTGCTGCACGTCATCTACAGTGGTGTGAAAAACTATTTGCCCCCTTTCTGATTTCTTATTCTTTTGCATGTTTGTCACACTTAAATGTTTCTGCTCATCAAAAACCGTTAACTATTAGTCAAAGATAACATAAATTGAACACAAAATGCAGTTTTAAATGATAGTTTTTATTTATTTTTTATTTAGTGAGAGAAAAAAAACTCAAAACCTACATGGCCCTGTGTGAAAAAGAAATTGCCCCCTGAACCTAATAACTGGTTGGGCCACCCTTAACAGCAATAACTGCAATCAAGCGTTTGCGATAACTTGCAACTAGTCTTTTACAGCGCTCTGGAGGAATTTTGGCCCACTCATCTTTGCAGAATTGTTGTAATTCAGCTTTGAGGGTTTTCTAGCATGAACCGCCTTTTTAAAGGTCATGCCACAACATCTCAATAGGATTCAGGTCAGGACTTTGACTAGGCCACTCCAAAGTCTTCATTTTGTTTTTCTTCAGCCATTCAGAGGTGGATTTGCTGGTGTGTTTTGGGTCATTGCCCTGCTGCAGCACCCAAGATCGCTTCAGCTTGAGTTGACGAACAGATGGCCGGACATTCTCCTTCAGGATTTTTTGGTAGACAGTAGAATTCATGGTTCCATCTATCACAGCAAGCCTTCCAGGTCCTGAAGCAGCAAAACAACCCCAGACCATCACACTACCAACACCATATTTTACTGTTGGTATGATGTTCTTTTGCTGAAATGCTGTGTTACTTCTACGCCAGATGTAACGGGACACGCACCTTCCAAAAAAGTTCAACTTTTGACTCGTCGGTCCACAAGGTATTTTCCCAAAAGCCGTGGCAATCATTGAGATGTTTTTTAGCAAAATTGAGACGAGCCTTAATGTTTTTTTTTTGCTTAAAAGTGGTTTGCGCCTTGGATATCTGCCATGCAGGTCGTTTTTGCCCAGTCTCTTTCTTATGGTGGAGTCGTGAACACTGACCTTAATTGAGGCAAGTGAGGCCTGCAGTTCTTTAGATGTTGTCCTGGGGTCTTTTGTGGCCTCTCTGGTGAGTTTTCTCAGTGCTCTTGGGGTAATTTTGATCAGCCGGCCACTCCTGGGAAGGTACATCACTGTTCCAAGTTTTTGCCATTTGTGGGTAATGGCTCTCACTGTGGTTCGCTGGAGTCACAAAGCTTTAGAAATGGCTTTATAACCTTTACCAGGTTATAGATAGATCTCAATTACAGTACTTTTGTTCTCATTTGTTCCTGAATTTCTTTGGATCTTGGCATGATGTCTAGCTTTTGAGGTGCTTTTGGTCTACTTCTCTATGTCAGGTAGCTCCTATTTAAGTGATTTCTTGATTGAAACAGGTGTGGCAGCAATCAGGCCTGGGGGTGACTACAGAAATTGAACTCAGGTGTGATAAACCACAGTTAAGTTATTTTTTAACAAAGGGGGGCAATTACTTTTTCACACAGGGCCATGTAGGTTTTGAGTTTTTTTTTCTCACTAAATAATAAAAACCATCATTTAAAACTGCATTTTGTGTTGAAATATGTTATCTTTGACTAATAGTTAACGGTTTTTGATGAGCAGAAACATTTAAGTGTGACAAACATGCAAAAGAATAAGAAATCAGGAAGGGGGCAAATAGTTTTTCACACCACTGTATATGTATGTCTCCATGCAAGTGCTTTGTCTGCAATCTTATCCATCTAGGGCAGTTTTTCTTAACATTACAGCATGTACGGTGCTGGCCATGTACAAGTTTAGGTCGAAGCAGTAAAAAAGGGGTGCAGGAGCCCTTTTGGTAAAAACGGCTCTGCAATAGGTGCCTTTAATAAAAGCCGCATTTTGCAACATGATAGGGAAATTTGGGCGCAGGCTGTTAGCAGGCACCCCAGGGTGCTGAATTTTACCTTCTTTGCCGCAAATGCAGCTATGAAGGTAGATTTCGGTGCCCGACTAGCTGCAAGAGGGGGAAATTACCACAGACAGGCTTGCAGAAAAAGCTTGTAGAAAAAATTGGCTTGTGGATAACATTTAGCCACGGCTTTGCAGAAGACGGGGGTTAGCTTTAGGAAGGGTTGGGCACCGCCGGGGAGAGTCTTAGGGTTAGGCACCACCAGGGTGGGGGGGGGGGGGTGCAGGTTTAGGGTTAGGCACCACCAGGATGGGTCTTAAGCTGGGTCTACACGCTGCGATTTGGCTCATCAATCGAGCTGATGCGGCTAGATTGATAAGATCCGACATGTCCGATCTCGCCGCGGCCGATTCCCCGCTCAACCCCCGCGAGCGGACAATAGCGGGGAATCGAGCGGAAGATAAGCGGCGGGGATGAGCGGGTATCGAATCCGACGCACGCGTGGGGATGCGGAAGAGGCGATCTGGCGGCTAATCGAGCCACCAGATCGCTACGTGTAGATTAGGCTTTAGGGTTAGGCACCACTGGGGGGTAGGTTTAGGATAAGGCACCACCAGGGTGAGTCTTAGGGTTAGGTACCACCAGTGGGGGCGGGTTTAGGGTTAGGCACCACCAGGGGAGGGTTCTGTGTGAGTTAAGGGTTAGATTTAGCCATAATAAAATACTGGTAAATATTACCAATATTTTACTATCAAAATGCAGTAGTAGAATATTGCTAAGTTTAGCAATATTTTACTAGCGGCAACCCCCTGCGTCTTTTTTTACATGAATGCAGTTCAAGTACCCCTGGAGGCCTACTAAAGTACCCCCTGGGATATGCATACCAAGTGTTGAGAATCTAGTGTCTTCACAGTCATACAAATATCCATTCTGAATCAGCAAACACAATTATGTATTAGGGCTGATTTACACAGGCTACTGCCCGGCGTCTCGTTAAGCCAATACTAAATGCTGTTGTGCAACCAAACAGAAAAGCCAAAGAACACACTGAACGCGTCTGTCCAGGATGACAGGACAGACGCGAAAAGCCATAACTGTTTAAAAGCGCTTCCATTCACTTTGTTTCAATATACAGCACTTGAACACCAAGTGCCGTATTGATTTAGTGTATGGACCTCCACATATGGTTGAATGGTACCAGTTCTGTACAGGTACGTTTGATGGAGTTCATTATCCTGTTGCTCCGTTGGAATGTACTGCAGTTGATTGCTTTACTGTATGTAACCACGTTTTTTAAGCTTTGCTTGGTAAGTAGGCATTAGTTAGGGGGTAATAGCAAATGTATTCACGCCTTTTCAGTGTACTAGAGATGCACAATTACATGAAGTGTTCCGTAACAACATTGGAGAACGGTTTCAGTACCAGACGCCTTCAGAGGCACGTGTCACCCCTGGAATCATTTTGTGAAACTAGAGTTAATTATGGCATTCTGGTATATTGAAGGATATCTGTAGCCACCAAGAAAAAAAAAAAAGTTACACACTCACCTAAGACTAGGGAAGGCTCTGGATCCTACAGAGCCTTCCTGGTCTTCTCTCAGTCTCCTTGATGCCATGCCGGGCCCCCCATTTACATTTCCTGATGGCTGCCTCTTTAGGTCTTCTCAGAAAGGCTTTCAGGAGTACTTGCGTTTAGTATGGAGCCTCTGGTCATCTGAAGTACTTGGAAGCCTGAGTACTTCCAAAGCCTCGCCAAAGAGACCCAAAGGCTTCTTTGACATTTAAGCCGGATGCTGCAACAGGAGGCCCGACAGTGGAACAGGAAGGTTCTAAGGGCTCTCAGAGCCTTCTATCTTCTTAGGGGAGTATATATTTGTTTTTCAGTGGCTACAGGTATTGTTTAGGCCCATTTTACATTTGCATTGGAATCCTGTGTTGTAACCCCGTTATATCACAGGGTAACAACGGCAATGCAAGGCAATGGAGCCCAGCACACTTAATGCGTCATGTCAGAAATGTTGCGTTACTGCACTGCAGCGATGGAAGTAATGCAAGTCAATGTGCGATGCAGAAAATGTAAACATGTTGGCAGCCGTGGTGTGGCACACATGCGTGGAGTGAGGGGGAGACCCAGGAATCCCAGCGACGTGCTTCCTGTCCAGTGGGGGGCAGTGGCGCTATGCATGTGACCCTGTCGGCATTGTTCTTCAGGATCTTATGTTGTGCATTTGGTGCGTTGTGATGCCATGTCGCATTGCACCGAAAACGCACTGGCCGGGTGTAAAACCAGCCTCAAAGCAAACCTGGCAAAGGCTTCATAGAAAATAAAAAAACAGTACACACACACACACACACCACACACACACGCGTACACACACACACACACACACACACGCGTACACACACACACACACACAAGGTTCTGACTAAGCAGTGACATGTGCCTCATCAATGTTTATTAGTAACAGTTTAATGAAGACACCAAATAGAACAATTACTATTCAGTGTCTTAGCATTAAGGTACAGGCTTTCCTACAGCAGATGCATGTGAGCACATAATTATGTTCCGGCTAGCGTGACACAAGAACAATGTATGACAACAACCCAGGGCATACAGCAATCATTAACTGTACCTCACAGAATCAAAACAACCAAGCTGTAGCATTGGAATGTCCTGTGCTGCCACACAGAGCGCGTCATCCTGACTGTGCTGGAAAACATTGCAAGAGGTGCCATACAGCTTCCTCTATCTAGACATTTTATCATATCATGCTCCCTCTGAAGCCCCCTTCACACTAGAGCGTTTTTATTGCGTTGCATTACCCGTTTTTACTGCAGCAATAAAGCAATGATAGTCTATGGGACATTTCATACCTGATGCGGTATGATGGAAGTATTGCATATGACGGGAACGCATCAGTGGGTTATAGGTCAACTTCTACGGTGACGTGCGTTGACCGGAAGTCATGTAAGTCAATGGCACCGCTGATATTTTAAACTGTCTCCCGTTTACGCTGCGATGTGCATACGCAGAAGCGTATTTTTCAATACACTTCCTTGCAATTTGTATTTTGGCCACAGGAAGTGAGCAACAGCCACCCTAGTGTATAAATGTGCCCCCCCCCCCGTGTCCATTTATACATTACCAAGCGCTGTAAAAACAGTGCAGGGGATTTGGACGCAGCCGGCGCCACCCCAGGCCATAATAGGAATTACAGCTATAGTGGGCGCTGTCAAAAGACGGGGCACAAATTACAACAAAAACACTGTCATTCATCCGCCAGCGAAAACTGGGAGCTAAATTACATCTTCCTCCACTATCCATGGCAGCCTGGAGGGGGAATAGTAATTAACGCCGCCGAAACTTGTGCAGGAGCAGGGTGAGCAGTTTATTGCCCAAATCTCCCGCCGGCTGAATTATAGGTATGCACCTGTCCTGTTGCCCCCTAAAATGGCCCACCGTACAGAGCCCACCAGTCTTCCTCTTCTATTTGCGCCTCACATGGCACCAGCGTTTAGTGCATGTGACGTGTAAGGCGCAAACAGAAAAGGAAAGAAGCGGAAGACGGATGGGCGCCGCTTGGGGGGGGAGACGCAGGACAGGTAATGTATAAATGCACACATGAGGGTACATTTATACACTGGGGGGCAGCGCTGCGGACTTTGTCGCGTTCATGGCTTGTCCTTATATTACCTCGCTGTTACCACTGTGCACCTGATCAGCAATGACGGCCTAACGTACTGCAGCATGTCCGAACGATACATTAGACCAATATTGGCCCGAAACTGGTCACATTGTCGATCGGGGATGCTCTTGGCAGCACTGATTTTCATCCAATTTGAAAATTATTATGAATGATAAAGCAGGTCATACACTCACCAATTTCTCCTGTCCTTGATCGAATCAGGAAAAAGAAAAAAAAAAAAGTCACTGCAGCATTTAACCTGATCAATTGGATCGATTGACTGATCGAGTGATTTCTAGCTGAAATCGCTCAATAAGGGTAATGGGTCCGGATGAAAAATTTTGGTCAATTGGTGGCAGATCGGGAGCAAGATGCTTGCGGCATTCGATTCAACGACCTACTACAGTATTCTCACCTGTCTGCCGCACAGCCCCGTCTCTGTTTCTCCCTGGCGTCTTCCTTACTACCATGTCCTTGCTGGGCGCCTGTGTGGCGTAATGCAGATACACACTAGAGGCCCCTAGTGTCTGTCCCCTGTATTACATCACACAGGTGCCCAAGCACATGGCAGTAAAGAAGACAAAGCAGCCAGCGGGCAGAAGCAGACAGGTACCATGCGGTGGACAGGTGAGAACCACGCAGGGGAATTGGGACCCGGCAGACACAAATTTTCAAAGATCTCATTCTGAAATCTATTGAAAATCTGTGTGTAGTGTGTGTGAAGGGAATTCCTCTTACCATAGCCCTCGTTTCGGGGTGTCCTTTAAAAAAAGGGACACTTCAGCAAAAATGATTATACTGTATTATTTTACCTCTGGTGGCAGTAATGTGACTGGAACACAGATTTCTGGAATACATACTGTTTTACAGTGAGACGTTGAGTAAATTACATTTTCTGTCAGTGACTTATTGCTACTACAAAAGGATGCGCCACAGGCATTATGTTTGAGCACTCTTCAGGTGCTCTTTATTATTCTATTACAACACCATTCCTCGCTATGTGACAACTCCCCGGCCTTTGGGAGCAGCTGTCCTGTCCGGTGGGACTCCTCTTCATTACAATCTCACACGCTCTCCCCCTCCACACAGGCTGTTTTGTAACGGATATGTCTTTCTACACACACTTCCGTAAGGCCCAGTTCACACCATCAACTGTGTTCACATACATAGGTTTTTCTTATGTACGCTCTGTGCATATTTTCCATGCATGTTTATGGCCAGTAATTATTCATTTTGATACAAAAATGCAGACAGGTGTGCAATAAAAAGCAAACCGCTTTCAGGTTTGGTTTTCTTCATGGATGGAAAATCCATGTGAATGAGTCCATTGACTTATACAAGCTGTCAGCTCTAAAGTGCTGTGGGAAAAATACAAATACAACACAGATAATCTGAATAAGGCCTAGGGCTCCATGCCATGTCTGCTGCCATCATATGCAGATGCAGTATACCAGTGCTGTCTTCCAGGTCCGTATCCATGTTTGTGCTCAGGATGGACTGAGAAATGAAGACTTGTGTACTATTTGATGAACCACAGCTTTCCTGATTCACTCCAATCAATTTATTTTTGTGTTATTTCAAAAATGTGTCAGAACCTCGGCTTTTGAGGACACGCACAAGTAAAAAGGCGCCGGGGGGGGGGTCGGGAAAGGGCACAGGGTAATTATTTTACTACTAGTAGACCTAAGCCCGTTTAAAAACAGGCTCTAGGTCTGTGTTTAAAGCCCGCCTCCCTCCCCTCCCATGACTGCCGCCGCAGTCATTACGCATGTGCACGTGCCCGCCACCCAGCCTGTCCTGCTCCCGTCCAATGGCTGTCCCTGCGGCACATGAGCAGTAGCATGCAGGGACACACACGGACATGGGACGCAGAGACAAAGGGGTTTTATTATAGAGGATGGCTAAACCTAACTCTACTCTCACACAGAAACCTCCCCCGGTGGAGCCTTACCCTAAAAGCCCCCCCAACCCTAAGGACCCCCTCCCGTGGTTACCCCTAGCCCTACGTTGCCCCCTAAACTGTAACCCTCCCTACCACCGCAGGGCATAGAAGGAGATTTTCGCACCCAAAAGGTGCCCGAGTGCGGCCACCTCCATGTGCCCAAATTTCCCTTTCTAACCGCAAAATACGGCTTTTATTTTTTTTTAAAGGAGAATAAAAGATGATGCATTTCTTAGGGCCCGTTCACATTGGGGCACTGTTCTGCAGATTTACAGCGCTGGCGTAAAACACTGTGTACAATATGTCCATATATGATCATTCACACAGAAGCACTTTCGATTCAAGGAAATCGCGATGGCACACAGGGTACACCGAGAAGTGACAATGAAGACACAGGGCGGCAAATTAGTACAAAGAAGGCACTTCGGGCTCATTCACACCTAGGGCGTTTTTGCCTTTTTTTCAAGCACCGTTGATTTTGAAAATCACCCTAAAAAGCTTGTGCAAGGATTCCCTATGAGAGTGTTCTCATCTGAGCAGTTCGATTCCGATCCGCTCACTAAAGTGCTGGCTGTCCAATTTTTTGAAAGTTTTTGCTCAATAGAAGGTATTGGGAGATTGCAAAGCGCTTGAAAAAGCACTTTGTATAGCGATTACCCCAGCGCTTTGATGAATAAATACATTGTATTTATTCATTTTCAGGTCAAAGAGTTTACTTCCTGACTTGTGTCAGGAAGTGAAAAAAGCCGAATCGCTCTGCAAAACCACTTAGAAAAGAGTTTTAAAAAAAACGCAGAAACCACCCGAGCACCGGAAGGGAGGGGAAAAAAAAAAACAAAATTAAAAAAAAACACCCACAAAATCGCAAATCACTGATGTCAGCGATTGCGATTTTAGATGTGAACAAAAATTATAGAGGATACCCTCAGACCATAAGACGCACCCACTCCCTTCCCCACCACACACACTTTGGGGGAGAGAAAGTGCATCTTATGGTCCAAAAAAATACAGTAGTCTTCAGTGTTCTCCACAGGCTCTTTTAGCTGGGTGCTCCACCCCTCTAGTTTTGGTGAGCACCCGACTGTCATCAGCTCACCTCCTCCTATTGTGTAAGCAGAGTTGCACACAGAAGCACCTGCCCTGCATTCTCTTATCTCACCACACCCGACTTACTTTTTCATGCCACCCGGCTGGAAAAAAATTCTGGGGAGAACACTGGTCTTGAAAATCCAACTTCAGACACGCGAGAGGTTTTCCTAGTCCTATGTAGGCATTCAGTGGCAAGTCTGGTGTGGAAAAGCTCAACTGATGTCTGATGTCTAAAGATAATCAGTTGACAGTCAAGGCTATGTACAAATGCTAGATTAAACTTGGCCGATAACCACCTCTGCGGAGAAACTAGCATGTGGACAGCAACTCTGAAACCCCCTTCTGCAAGCGGTCCGCCAGTCCAATCACCTTGGCCGTGCAGTGGCCAAATCACTGTTCTCCGCCCTCCCTCCACTCCAATTTTCCTCATGTGCTGATTCATAGTTTACAGCAATAGGAGTCTATAAGATAATCATTTCCCAAATCCACCGGACAGACCATGAAAGGTAAAGAAATGGGTATGAAATATGAGTAACCGGCCAGACCAGATAAGTAGAAATTCCTTAAAGCATTTTATTTAAAGTAGACCTGAACTTTTGCACAGGACAGAAGGAAAGCATAGAGAAATGCACATAGTATACATATAGATAGTTTAGCCTCTCTAATTCACTCTCATCTGTGACTAATCACAAGTTGTAATTTGAACTTGCAGCTGTATCAGCTGGCTGCTACGGCAGAACAGCGAATTGGTAACCACAGGACGTTAACAATATGCCTGCTTCAATGAAAGCAGGAAGTACAAACACTGCAACTTGTTGCAGGATTTGTATCGGCTGTAACAAAGAAATGTTTTTCGTTAAAGGTTAGTATGTATCTTTTAGAGCACAGAGGATGGAGAGTTCAGGTCTGCTATAAAAAATAAGCATCATTTGTAAAACCTATTCTGTCTTCTCTTCCCAACATTTGTTGCGCACATTAGGCCAGGAAAATACAGGGTGAAAATAGATTCAATTCCTACCAGCATTCCATTTTAAACACACAAGATAGTCGACGTATAGAAGCACGTTACCCTCAGTATGATGTGATCACAACAAAATATTAAAGGGATACCTGAGCCCCAAAAACTCATGGCCCAGTAAAAATGTGTCTAAGCTACACTCCTATCCACTCCCCACTAATAAGTGGCGTCGAAGAACTCCTATCCCCTCACCACTAATAAGTGCCATAGGGGGTGTTGGTGCTATAGAACAATAACAACAATTACTCCAGTGGTGGAGTGGCTAAAATACATTACCACATGCATAGAAATTCGGCACGAGAAAATTGGGGCACCCGATGTCGGAGCAGTGCTTTTCAGCACTGCTAGATTTGGGCGCAGCCGGCACTTCCATAGACTACAATAGGAATCATTCCTATTGCAGCGCTCAGTGAGTAACGTCGGCTCCGTCAGAAGACGGAGCCGAGGTTGCCTAAAAACATAATAATTCGGCCTCCAGCAATCGCTGGAAGCCGAATTATTTCATTCCCCCACTATCCATGGCGGCCTGGAGTGGGAATAGTAATTAAATCGGCCCGGACTTGTGCAGAAGCAGGATCAGCCATATACCGCTGTATCCTGCGCCCAAGTCTACCAGCGCCGATTTCAAATGTACTCCCCGATGTCAGCTAGTTGAATCTCAGTAATATCATTTTTATAATAATTATTATGTATAGATGATTTAGTCAATGTTTGCCCATTGCAAAATCTTTCCTCTCCCTGATTTACATTCTGACAATCACATGGTGACATTTTTACTGCTGGCAGGTGATGTCTGTGGAAAGAGATGATGCATTTTGGCAGTTGGAAACCACTGTTATTGCCCACAATGCAACAAGGCTCCCAAAGTGTGATGTCAGAACCATGGTCCTGACATCACACTGTGGGAGGGGTTTCAACACAATATCAGCCATACAGAGACCCTTGATGATGCATTCGTGAAAAGAAAAAGATTTCTCATGGGAAAGGGGGTTATCAGCTACTGATTGGGATGAAGATCAAACCTTGGATACGATTTCTCTTTAACCTCCCTGGCGGTACGCAGTTTCTGATGCTGCATCCGCGGGAGGATTTTTTAAAAAATAAAATTTGTTTTTAATGTCTAAGCTAGCACTTTGCTAGCTAAACATGCTCCCCCCCCGATCACCGCCAGTAATATTTACCTGTCCACGATCCCGCGAGAGCCACAGCTTCAGTATTTGGCTTCAGTCGTCGCTATGACGTCATGCGCAGTTCCGTTCCTCCCCATAGTGAAGCCTGGAGCTGATTGGGAGGCTGCGCCATCGCAGGATCCCTGGGGGGTACGTTTACCGGCGGTGATCGGGGGGACCGGCGGCACTTGAGAGGCATATTTAGCTAGCAAAGTGCTAGCTTAACCATTTAAAACAAAATGTATTTAAAAAAACACTCCGGAGGCCATGCGATCCTCTCCGGCTGCTAGCCTGTGCGTAGGTCGGGCTTACCGCCAGGGAGGTTAAAGGGTACCTGAGATGAGTGATTATAAAGAAAATCTACATACCTGGGGGCTTCCTCCAGCCTGATCACTTCCACGCCATCCTTTCCTGCCTCTGCCTTCGCCCACAATTGGCCCCGGAAAGACCGCAGGTCCAGGGCCAACTGCGCATGCACATTGCGGGGAGCGTTCTGCGCCTGTGCAGTACTACTGCATGACAAGGGAGCGCATCTTGTTGGACTGCGCTGACTGGCCCAAGTGGAGGATCACTGGGGACAATTGCGGGCGAACGGACAGGCACGAAAAGGACAGCGTGGTAGCAACCAGGCTGGAGGAAACCCCGGGTGTGTATATTTTCTTTATAATCACCCCTCTTAAGTACACTTTAACCGCTTCTCCCCATACACACACCCTACCACCCCTATCTGTAATTACATTACCTCTGAAGTGCTGAGTAATACATAAATGATGAATTCTCCCCATCGTACAGCAATGCCAGTGTTAACATTACACCTGCAGTGACCTCACCCTGCACAGCCCTACTGACTTGCCAGCTGCTCTTCTGCTTTGGAATCCCAGCCTGGGCGCGGAGGATGCAGGGAATGGCAGTCTGTCCTCTCTGTCTTATACCCCCTCCCCCCGAATGGTTGGGAAAGCACAATGGCCCCGGACTGGGGAGCGCAGGGCGAGCACAGGATACTCACCAGGTTCAGTGGACTCTCCATCACTTCCATAGAGGCCGCTGTGTGAGTTTCATCAGGGCGCGCTGTCCCCGCCGCTGTAGGGACAAATCTCGGTCAGTGATCCCGGCTGTGTCCGCACAGACAGCAGCCTCTTCTGCAGCAATAACAACAACTTCCTCCTCAGGCCCGGCCTCTGCATTACGTCACGGCCTTCGCCTCCAGAACGTCAGTGACACCTGAGACGGGCGGAGCTATGAGCGGAGGTCGGACTAGGACGTTTAGCCTGTGACAGGTTGCTATAGATACAGCTGTAGCGTCCTGAACTATCTGTCTAAGGCCGCTAGGAGGAGCTGTGTCGTAGAGCCACCCTGCCACATATACAGTACAACAGCTGTGCTGCTCCTAGTCACGTCCGCTCAGAGCACATGACAGAATGTATATTAGTGTTAATGTTGTGCCCTAATCAAAGCATATGCTGGGTTTTAAAGGAGAACTGTAGAGAGAGGTGTATAAGGTGTAGAGAGAGGGGGTATAAGGTTTTAAAGGAGAACTGTAGAGAGGTGTATGGAGGCTGCCATATTTATTTCTATTTAAAGGGATACTGTAGGGGGGGTCGGGGGAAAATGAGTTGAACTTACCCGGGGCTTCTAATGGTTCCCCGCAGACATCCTGTGTTGGCACAGCCACTCCCCAATGCTCCGGCCCCGCCTCCGGTTCACTTCTGTAATTTCTGACTTTAAAGTCAGAAAACCCCTGCGTTGCCGTGTCCTCGTTTCCCCTGATGTCACCAGGAGCATACTGCGCAGGCACAGACCATACTGGGCTTGTGCTATACACTCCTGGTGACATTGGAGCTTCCTCCAATCAATCAGCTCTGCTACTCACAGGAAAGGTCACACTCTGGACCTTATATTCCATACTGGGCTGTCAATAGCCAATGTGGAAATTAATCCTGTTGCCTGGTCAGACCATCACACTATCCACTTCTCCCTCTCAATACCAGCCGTCAAACACCAGGTCAAGAATCAAATAAAATATCGCCGCTTAAAAGGGCTAACACCTCAACATATCCGAGATAACCTTAGCTTTGATGAATTGACTGACTCTAGCTTGGACCCTGATACTCTGGTGTTTAAATACAACAAATGTGTGTCCTCCACCTTTGAGACCATTGCTCCTCTGCGCACCAAATATCTTACTCCACACCATCATGCACAGTGGTTTGATAACGCTATAAAAGAGCTGAAAAGACAAGGCCGAAAACTTGAGAGGCTGTGGCGCAAATCTCAGTCCCCAGAAGACAAACATGCCTTAATCTTCCACTTGAAGAGCTACCAAAAGGTAATCACGGGAAAAAAATCATCCTTTCTATCACAAGAGATTGCAAATGCAGTTAACAAACCAGCCCAACTGTTCCGCACAGTGGAAAAACTCTGCAACCCAGCATGTCAAAAACTTAATATCGAGTCTTCAAAGGACCTCTGTGACCAATTTGCCCATTTCTTCACAGACAAAGTCTCCGCTATAAGGTCCGCCATCCAACTTACAGCATCTGAGCCTAATATAGCGCCGAAGACCATTAGCAGAGACAACGTAACACCTTGGTCAAACTTCAAAGAAATTGATGAAGAAGTCACATCAAGCATCCTCCTTCACGTCCGCCTAACTACCTGTGACCTGGATCCTGGCCCAACACAGTTCATGTTGAACTGCCCCGACCTGTTCGTACCGGTATTCCTCAAAATTGTTAACGGTTCCTTACAATCAGGGATATTTCCTGCTTTACTGAAGGAAGCAATCATCAGGCCTCTCCTCAAAAAACCCTCCCTGGACCCAGATGCAATGACCAGCTATAGACCTGTCTCTAACCTCCCCTTTCTGGGAAAGCTAATTGAAAAAGCTGTATACCTCCAGCTAGAAGCCAGAATCCTACAAAATAACAGTTATGACCCATTCCAGTCTGGCTTCAGGAAACACCACAGCACTGAAACTGCCCTCATCCAAATATGCAACCACCTGCTCATGGCAAGAGACAGCGGAGAGTGCTCGATCCTCATACTGCTAGACCTTTCTGCAGCCTTTGACACAGTTGACCATGACATCTTGATAAACAGGCTACAGGAATACTGCGGCATTGATGGCATAGTACTTCAGTGGTTCCAATCCTTCTTGAGTGGCAGAACCCACAAAGTGTCTATGGGGCCCTTCCTGTCCACCCCTGTAACACTTAAGTATGGGGTGCCCCAGGGCTCAATCCTCTCTCCCCTGCTTTTCACGATTTACATGCTACCGTTGGGAAAACTAATCCAAAAACATGGCCTGACATACCACTGCTATGCAGACGACACCCAACTATATCTTTCCTTCAAGCCTGGTGTGACAGACCCAACTCTAACTATAAACGCCTGCTTACGTGAACTACAGCAATGGATGAATGACAACTGGCTGAAACTAAATGCAGACAAAACTGAAGTCCTTCTGATTGGAGGGCAGAGCATGATAACAAAACAACTTAACTTGCAGTCTTCACCACTGGGAATAGGAGGCACGGATCTACGCAGCTCTGATCATGTGCGTAGCCTGGGAGTTCTAATTGATGGGGATTTAAACTTCAGAACTCAAATCTCTGCTGTGGTGAAATCATCCTATTTTCACCTGAAGAACATTGCAAAAATCAAGCACCTCATACCCCCAGAAGATCTGCCAACCTTAGTCCACGCCTTCATCACATCCCGACTGGACTACTGCAATGCTCTCTACACTGGCCTTCCAAAAAAGGCCTTGTACCGCCTACAGCTGATACAGAATACTGCTGCCAGACTGCTAACCAACCAACCCTGTCACTGCCACATAACGCCAGTCCTGCATTCCCTTCACTGGCTACCTATAGAATGGAAGGTCCTATTCAAGATCGGCCTACTGACATTTAAATCCCTGAATAATCTAGGCCCTGGATACATGAAAGATATGTTACAGCTGCGAAGCAATCCCCGCATTCTCAGATCCACAGGTTCTAATAATCTAGTCATACCCAGAGTCCACTTAGAAACTTTTGGTCCCAGAGCCTTCTGTCATGCTGCCCCTACGTTTTGGAACTCCTTACCTCAACAGATCAGGACAGCCCCATCCTTGGACGTGTTTAAATCCAGACTGAAAACCCACCTGTTCAGTCTGGCATTTGCAGAAATATAACTTTTGTTGTGTGAATACTTCATCCTACTAATTACTGAATCTGAGAGAGCCTAAGCGCTTTGAGTCCTATGGGAGAAAAGCGCTATAGAAATGTTATTGTATTGTATTGTATTGTATTGTATCATCGGGAACAAGGACACGGCAACGCAGGCGCAGGGGTTTTCTGACTTTAACGTCGGAAATTCCAGAAGTGAGCCAGAGGCAGGGCCGGAGCATCGCTGAGTGGCTGCACGGGCACAGGATGTCTGCGGGGGACCATTACAAGCCACGGGTAAGTTCAACTCATTTTCCCCCGACCCCCTACAGTATTCCTTTAAGCAATACCAGTTACCTGGCTATCCTGCTGATCCTCTGCCTCTAATACTTTCAGCCATAGACCCTGAACAAACATGTAGCAGATCAGGTTTTTCTGACAGTTTTGACAGATCTGACAAGATTAGCTGCATGCTTGTTTCTGGTGTAATTCAGCCACTACTTCAGCCAAATAGATCAGCAGGGCTGCCAGGCAATTGGTATTGCTTAAAAGGAAATACATATGGCAGCCTCCATATACCTCTCACTACAGTTCTCCTTCAATCAGTTGCTGTCAGTTATAATGCAACAGAGAAATTACAAGAAGGAATTGTCCACGTTTCCCTAAAGGAAACACTGCACACTGGCCTCAATTCACTTAGGGCTCGTTTCCATATGAGCGCTTAGGGCTAGTTCACACTGGGCGCTTTGGTAGCATTTTGCTGATCGTCGGCAATCAGCAAAAAGCTGTTTTTTTCACTGTACAGGAAAGAGATCTAGGAGTGATTGCGTTTTGTGATTCTATAACAATCGCTCCAAAATCACTCCAAATATGCTGCATGCACTATCAGCAAATCGCTAATCACTGGCGATCGCTACAGTGTGAACACTACCATTGACTTGCATTAGCAGCAGCATTTTGCTGATCGTCAGTGATCAGGAAATAGTTGAAAAATCGCCCAGTGTGAACTAGCCCTCGATCGCAGGGACATCAGAGAGTGCACTGTCTGATGTTTCCATACATGCACTGTGATTCACCACTGAATCGTAGTGCATGTTTGCACGCATTTTCGGGCTATTGTGCCCGCGATCCCATTCATTACAATGAATCGCAAGCGCCACCTCGGGGAATCACGTGATGCAACGCAGAGCTGCACTGACGCACAGTCACCTGCGTTGCAATGGAAACGAGCCCTAAGGACAGTTTGGTAAAATAATTTAGGTAGGTAAGATACCACAGTCAGTATTTTTCACTTTTTTTTTTCAAAACTCACAAAGATTTCCCACATACAGAAGAAGTTCGGTAATCTAGCAAAAAAAGCATGCTTCAATTCACTAAGCCCTGTTCGATAGTCTTGACAGCTGTGTGTGGAGTGTCTGGCTGCAAGCTATCAGTCTTCTCTTAGGCCTAGTGCACACCAGAGCGGTTCGGCTGCAGTTTGCGATCCGCTTGCGGGTGCGGATCCGCTAGGGTAATGTATTTCAATGGGCTGGTGCACACCAGAGCGGGAGGCGTTTTGCAGAAACGCATACTCCCGGGCTGCTGCAGATTTTGGATTGCGGATGCGTTTCTGCCTCAATGTTAAGTATGGGAAAAACGCAAACCGCTCTGAAAAACGGCACGGTACTTATCCGTTAGCCGGGCGCATCCGGCAGGTGGCGCTAATTACTATTCCCCCTCCAGGCCGACATGGATAGTAGGGAAAGATGTAACTCTGGTGGAGTTTTGTCGCCACCTAGAGGATGCGCCCGGCTAACGGATAAGTACCAACGGCACTTCAGAGCGGTTTGCCAGACGTTTTTTGTTACAGTAGCTGTTCAGTAACAGCTTTACTGTAACAATACATGAAATCTACTACACCAAAACCGCTACACAAAACCGAAAAACGCTAGCTGAAACGCTGCAGAAAAAGAAGAAAAAGCGTTTCAAAATCTGCTAGCATTTTGCGGATCTGCTAGCGGTTTTTGGTGTGCACCAGGCCTTAGGGCTCGTTCACCTAGGGCGTTTTTGGCCTTTTTTCAAGCACCAGCGATTTTGAAAATCACCCTAAAAAGCTTGTGCAATGATTTCCTATGAGAGCACTCTCATCTGAGCGGTTCGTTTCCAATCCGTTCAGCAAAGCGCTGCCTGTGCCATTTTCTGAGCGTTTTTGCTCAATAGAAGGTATAGTGAAATCCCAAAGCTCTTGAAAAAGCGCTTTATATAGCTATTTCCCCAGCATTTGATGAATAAATACATCGTATTTATTCATTTCCGATCAAAGAGTTCACTTCCTGACTTGCGTCAGGAAATGAAAGAAGTTGAATCGCTCTGCAAAAACATTTAGAAAAGCGCTTTAAAAAAACTGCAGTGCGCACCTGAGCGTCGGGAGGGGGAAAAAAATCTTTTTAAAAAATGCTCCCTTTCACTTACATTAAAATCTATCGCACGATTTTACAGCGATATTGCTTATAATCTGTCTGAGCCCTCAATGTCTCCTGCTCCTGTCTGAAGTTCCGCTCTTCTGGGTATTGGATCAAATGGGGTGAGAAACAGTGCTGTGTGGCTCTCCCTGTTGGCTGTCTGCTACATCTGTCAATGTTTACCGCATGTAGATTGTGAGTTACCAGCTGGCTAGAGCTGGAGATAAATACCGAAATCTTTTACTTGATATACAGAATGCTCAGGGCTGGATTTCTAGCAAGGCCACATAGGCCATGGCCTAGGGTGCTACATTATTGCCTTAATCGGGGCAGTAAACATGTATTACTCGGCAAGCGCAAACAGCAATTAAAGAGACCTACCGCAGTATATAATGCTGCCTGCAAGCTGCACTCTCCTAAGCCTCTTCCAGTCCTGCTACTGCTGACCTGGGCCACCTATTAAAGCTGCAGCAGCCAGATCTGGTCCACTGGGCAGGATGGATGGGTCTGGCTGGCTGCTACATGTGACTCGCACACGTGGAGGCGGTGTCGTATCAACTGCGTGCATTGGCCTGGCTGGGAATGAAAGCAATTCCCGGTGGGGAAGGACAGACAGGGATCTTTCCAGTAAGTGACAGCAGCAGCCAGCAGGCAATTACTTACATGACATGTTGCCTACCCTGCATGCAGTTTAGCTGACAGCCTGGTCACATGATGCCCCTGAGCCCTGATGTACCACTCGGCAATGCCGAGTCAGACTCCGTCCTCCCTGCCGCGCTACTGAGATGAAGGAGTGCAAGAGAACGCTCAGACATCCCTAGGGCGCAGACCCTAGCAGTGACGTCACATGTGCAACTAAGATCCATGGAGAAATTGAACTGCAGCCAGACTCTGACGGGTGCCTCCTGTTGAGTAGTGACATGGTTTGGAGCTGCAGCAAGACAGAAGAGGAGAGAGAGAGAGCTTATGTGTAAGGTGTAAGGTATGCATGCGTGCTGCAAAGTTTTGTAGGAGGCAATATGTTTGAACTGCCCAACACCACTACCAAGGATGACAAGCAAAAAGTCGTCACTAGCTGTACACAGAGAATCTTACAATCTAATCCCTGTTGTCATCTCACTAGCTGTACACAGAAGAATTTACAATCTAATCCCTGCCATCCTGTCACTAGCGGTACACAGAAGAGTTTACAATCTAAGGCCCGATTCACATTAGCGTTCGCTGTCCGGATTCGCCTGGTCGGATCCGGACCGTATACTGTACAAACGGAACGTACGTTCCGCATAGCAATGTAACGTCTATGCGGATGTTCACACGCTTCCGTTCCGTACAGAACGGAGCCGGATCGGATCCGGACTCCGGACACTTTTCCAACATGCTCTATTTTTTGGGTCCGGATCATCCGGCCCACGCACCCGGACCGGAGCCTGACTGCACCATCCGGAAATAGAAACCAATAGGGAACGGAAAGCACAGAACACACTGGCTATCAAAACCGGACGCGTATCCTATGCGTATTCTAGCGGACATTTTGGATGGGGACACATGGGCCCAGCATTTCTGGAGTGGAGCAGCAGTGACTTTAGTGCTGGAGCTGTTGGCAGTATGTCGGACGTGGAGGTGAGGCCCTAAACAGCGGAGGACCTGATTGTACAGGTGCACCTTCTGCTGACCTCCCACACCCCAACAATTTTAATAGTTTATCTATTTTTAACAAACGTATCCGGATGGCAGCCGTATTCATGCCTGATGCAAACGGACCGGATCCGAATCGGAACCGGTCCAGATCCAGTCCGTTTGCATCCCAGAACGCAAGTGTGAACGGGGCCTAATCCCTGCCATGCTGTCACTAGCGGCACACAGAAGAGTTTGCAATCTAATTTCTGCCATCCTGTCACTAGCCGTACACAGAAGAGTTTACAATCTAATCCCTGCCATCCTGTCACTAGCCGTACACAGAACAGTTTACAATCTAATTCCTGCTGCCATGTCACTCGCTGTAGAAGAGCTTCAGTCTAATCCATCCTTGCCATCATGTCGCAAACTTTAAAATCTAATCCCTGCTGTCAATCATGTCGCTTTGGGGAAAATGTGTGTGTTGGGGAAGTACAAATCCGGCCCTGTGAATGCTTTCATTTGCTTTCATTTTTGTGAATTGATTTTTTTTTTTACATTTGTTGAGGTATTTACTGCATAAGTCTGTAATTTACTTCACTAGTCAG